>NC_069379.1:35163787-35466818 GCF_021730395.1 Mercenaria mercenaria
AACTACGCCAAACGTTTTAATGTCAGGTTCAAAACTAGAAAGAATGTAAGAAAAGAAAAAATTGAGCATTGCTTAAACATTAAATTTGTTCGTTATCTTATACTTTATAAATTGTTATTTCATAGACCATCCCTACAAGTCTATATTTCATATTATCTCTATGCTCCGTGCCGTCTTATTTAAGTAGACTTGTAGAAACTATTGTTTTAATATTTTAAGTACTTTCTGTAAAAATGCCATTTAAAGAAACACAGAACTTCAAACGTGTACATGCATGGATTATTTGGATTATAATATAGCTCAGCCTGGTAATCAGACTTTGAGAATTTAATTTAGAAATAAAGTCATTAAAATGCACTAAATTATAAATACTTTATAACTAGATAAACTTTAAAATTACGCCCGCTAGAAACGTAAATTAAAAGTAAACAGAATTTCAGATAACTACCGTTAAAGTATAGTGATTTGTTAAACATGATATTGAAATAGTTTCTAACAGCGCAAAATAAATTTAGAAATAATGGACTAAATTAGAACCTATATGATACTAGATAAACGTTAAGATAATGGCCGTGAAAGAAAAGTGACTTTTATTAATTAGTGAAAATTATAGGAGAAATGATTAATTTTCATCATGAAAGTGGTCTTTCTTTTATTCATTTGGAAGGAATTATAAATAGGATAAAAAACTACGGCCGTATCCACTCAAAAAGTAGTAAAATATCTTCAGTAAACAGAAAAAATGGTTTATCTTCAAGTAAAATACTTCAGTATTATTTTCATTTATATTTCAGTATTATTTTCATTTACAAATATTGTGTTATTTCGCGTATCATTATGTAAAATATAACCACCCTGCTCCGAGTAACCTGAAATCTGTCCTCGAAGTTACTCGAAGGCTTATTTAAATTTATATAGGTAATTAATTATTCGTCTCGGAGTCACTCGGAAGAATTCCGTCAAGCGACTCGGAAACAAAAGAAACCAATATACAAATGTAGGTGTGTATTCCGATAATTGGATTTCATCTCGAGTCACTTCGAGGACTTCCTTCGAGTGACTTCGCATTGATCCTCGGAGTCAGATAGCGAAATTCCTTGACGAGAGATGGCTGACTCGAAGAAACTTCGAGTCGGAGCATTGGTACTCGTTTTGGCCATCCTCCGAGGATCGAGTAGAATGGGTTTTCCGCGTGAGCTGATCTGTATGTTCTGTGCTTCTTGGAAATCTTCCCTAACCTTTTATTTTATACATGGCGTTTGTCGTTTGTAATATAATGAGTTGTTCACAACTTCAGTTAGAACATTAAATCTCTTAATTAGAGAAAGAATATCTGTCAGAAGTGTGTCTTAATTATTTGATTTAAACACGGCTAATAAAGCGTTATATTCTAGGTTTTAATTTGAAAATCAATAATTTCCTAAACTGCTGTTACAGGAAGGAACTAATCATCCTTTATTTGTTTCATTTTATTTCACAAAATGTCATATCTTGAAAAAGCTACATTTTTAGAAATAAGTAATTTTGGAGCAATCTTGCTTTTCCTCAAAGTTTCTATTTGTTGTGGGTATATTTGCGATGCATAGCTCTGGCTGTAATTGTTGTGATCTGTGCTTCCGGGAAATCTACTCTTACCTTTTATTTTTAACATGGCGTATTGTAATATGATGAGTTGTTCACAACTTCAGTTAGAACATTAAGCTTTTAAATTGCATTAGAATTAATGTAGCATTCTACATAATCACTTGGAAATTGCCGAGTGTCATTACTGGTCCACTACATTAAACATGTATGCTTGATAAACACATTTAACAATGTCTGATGACTAAATATTGAAGTCTGCCATTTCCTTTTACATTTTCTTATGTAAGCAATCGCCATATTCAAGTTATGTCGAAGTTCGTACTTAGCATTCTAATATTCTCGAATATGTTGAGTTTTCAAGAGGCTCTGTCCGCTAATATACTGAAACTCGCTCGTCCAAAAGGAGCAGCTTACGGAAAAAAGGTACAGATTAGATGGATTTCGGTGTTTAGAAGGGTTTTTTTATCTTTGGGCGATCCAGTTTTAAAGAATAAGCGAAACTAAAATCGTCGCGAATATTATCCCATTTACAGAGATCAATTATCCTGTTGGGCTCCATTTTGTCTGTTCATTTGAACGTACTCTAATTGGTGTATATTTCCGGACGTTTTATTTATGAACCAATAAGTTCAGATTTTATCAGGAAAATGACCTCCATAAATATATTTCAGTTTTGTTCTTGCATCATTAAATCATGCATTTCTGCTAGAAATAGAAAGTTTAAATGATCTAGAGTCAACTGAAGTTATCTAAATATATCTTAACAACAGACCTAATATGGGAGAAAATACCGGAATAAACTGAATTGTTGCGGTTTAATGCTAACAGGGTTCAGTCTCATAAAAACACAATGGCTTTAAAATAATTTATTAAAGTGCTGTTCTTTTTCAATTTTCAACGTGCGTCTTTTATTTGTGTTTTTTTTTTCTTTTGATTATAGTGGATTATTAAATTGATCATTGGTCAACCTGTTAAAAGTCCCCTGTGGTACTAAACCACTAAATGTTCGATGATGGTATTCTTTTTTTGTTTGCCTTGTCTTTGTTGTGTAAATGACTAACTGTATTATTTTGTCTATGTATTTCTCTTTAAATTTCAAGCATATTTACACATTAAAACATATCCTTCTGTAGGCTCTTGCTTTCGGAGAACATGGATTTTCTTACTTAACTTTGTTCATATTTTTAGAATTGTAAATGTATCGAATTCCACTCAATTTGCTGTTAAGACAAATGTTCCAACTTATCCTGGGGAATTCAAATGATATTATATCACGACAATAGCAAGCATTAACCTTTTTCTATTATAAACATTTTAAAAGATAAATTGAAATTAGCGTTCATATCTTATTAAACTTGTTTTAATTATGCATTATAGGGCAGTTATCAGTCGCATTTCGCGAAGAAACGCGCATCGATAAAATGGTGTTATAACATTGTATATCTTATCTTTGTTAACAGGTCTTTACTCTTTTGTGAAAACGTCCCTTGAAAACAAAACGACAAACAATAGCAGAGTGTTGTTGTATTTGATATGTTTCCAGTCAATGTTCTGTTGAAGGATACATTATATATCATATTTTGTTATTTACAGACATAATTCTTTGGTTATATTGACACGTTGAGAATAATTTCGTGCTAAGGCATTGTTATGCTCAATTTTCTTTTCTAAAATTACTTCAGTCTAGTATTTATTTCAGTTGATAATTATAAAATGAAGCCGTTCATCATCTTTAAATTGAACCTTTTAGTCAGTCGCTCACCATATATGGTAATAAATATTCCTGTTACTTGTTACAATCGAAATTATCTGCGCGTTTTTGCTAACACTTCTCACCTCATGTAAAATTAATATATATAAGATGGCAGTGTAATCTGAAACACAATGCGATAATTATCCGGCAGAGGCATAGAATGTATAACGCACATTGTAATTATACAAACTCTGCCGACAACCGCTATATCATAAAGCAAATGTGTTTTCTAGCTGAAGGACTAGCACAAATAATGTTTCACCATAGTCTCTATGTTTCCCTGACACATTTGTAGCAAGTGTCACATATGTACGTCTGAAGTTACAAAATAGAAAAAAGTGGAAACTTCACAGGTCGCTCAACACGACAAAAACGAAAATGTTGCAGGCTCGGTTTGATTGAGCCTGTTCATGGACGGTAGTGGAAATGCATGCTACCGTCCACGCCCTCTAGTCATGCGTAATAACACGATGTTTCTGTTAACAAATGTGTCAATGACACATAGGGACTATGGTGAGAAATTAATTGTGCTAGTCCTTAACGTCAAATCTAGAAATTTACTTACATTTATAAAAATCCTAGATAATTTTTACATAAAACAATGAAGTGTAACTTAATGTAGTTCGGTCAGGATTTGACTCATATAGGGATGAACTCTAGATTTGATGTACTGCGACGTATTAGCCCACATATTCACTGAACTCTGATATCAGTTCGGAATCAAACATCTATTTTAGGAACACAATAAAATCCGATTATAGAAATTTCACCAGTAGCGTCAGCAATGATTTAAACTGCTTCTTTCCACGCACCGGTATGATACCGACTGAACGGAATAATAAACTAACTGTATCCTTAAATACTGGATGAAAAGTCATTTCATTTGAAAGTTAAGTTTCTATTACAGAGGTTCCTTTTTGTGTTTGTTTCTATCAGAGTTTCTTTTTTGTGTGTTTGTTTTATATAATTATGTCGTAAATAATAACATATCTAAATATTCATTCATAATCAAATCAGCATTCCAGTTTTACACTCGGTCTTCAGTGATATACAGTCAAACTTGTGCTAGCGATCACCCGTGAATAGCGACCACCTGTCGACAAGGACCGGTCTCTGGTCCCCCAGTAGAAAACTGTTCATAAAAAGGCCGCGAATAGCGACCACCTGGCGACCGCGACCAGCGACCGGTCTAATTCATTCCCAAGGGTCATATTTGCCCCCCACCCCGCAATAACGACCAAGCTAGACCTTTCCGGCATGAAAATATTTGAAATCCGCCGAATTTTCACGATTTTCGGATTATAGCAAACATAATTATTACTACTTGATTGAAAATTTGCAAGTTTGCACCGGCCGAATTAATACATGGAACATAAAGAAAGCAAGAAGCTGTAAAATTACTATTTATCAGCATGATAATGGCTAACTGAGAAGTGACCCATTTCCCCGAATAAAGACCACCTGTGAACAAAGACCACTTTTGCTTGTTCCGAATCAATACCAATTCTTAATATCAAGTTGATTTTTCTTGCAATTTGATTTTTTTTTTATTTTCTCCGCTTATAATTTGTTGATATTGCCTTTCATTTGGTTTGATTTTATTACACAAACGCACTATCTTGATTATCGTTATCTAATGAGAGATGTTCAATCCAGACTAATGTCAATTAAGACCGCCACACATGTGATTAACTACGTGCTCGAGTTAATATTTTATTGCGGATTCACCCCCCCCCCCCCCCCCCGATACTAGCGCCTACGACAATGTTTTAGAAAATAATCATTAAACTCTGACATTTAAAATAAATTCCTGATAAAACCCAAAGGGAATCTGGAAATTATTCATTAGTTATCGCACGCTTTTGATTTGTCACAAAATGACAGTAACAGATGGACGTTGTAGCTTTTAGTACCACTCCTTTTTTTAATGATCAAAATGTAATACGCGTCATTTTGGCTCATCTTATACTTTAATGCACTTTTGGAAAGGAATTGGCAGTATTTGATAAATGAAGACATTTTTTTCCTGAAACGTTTATTGTGCAAACTCATTAGATTGAAATTTCATAGTGGAAGTCTTACTGCTACATGCTGACCTTTTTCAAAAGAATTGTCGAGCTACACCCTGAAAAGACTACTAAAGATATATATTAAGTTTGTATTCATCTTAAAGGGCAAAGGACGGCTGAAAACATGTCGATTTTATATAAAAGCCATCCTCTTGCCGTGAATAACATTGTAAGATTTTGTTTTAAATCAGGCTAGTATTGAAGAAGAAACGGCCGTGTGCAATTCAAGAAAATGGCTGACCATGGAGGCACACATTCAGAGCTACTCACTCACAGTTTAGGTAAAATCTTTTAACATGCTCTTTTCACTTAATCCATCATGTTTGGTAAAATGTACATATGACACAGAAAAATGACCAAGTGGATGAATAAAAAAAGTTAAATATTGATAAAAGTACAAGAAGAAAGTAGCTTTTCTGCATAATGTCAAAAGCTTTGCCACGGTTAACTACATTTTCCAGCATATTTTTGGTCATTTCAAGGAATATCTTGCAAAACTTTTCAGAGTGCTAGTCTAGTACTTACTTTTTATAGAGTTTTGAGAGAAATTATTTTTCGCCGTAAATATGTGGATCTGTCCCTGTAAGTATTTACACACTGCTTAATTTCTTTGTTTAGCAAATAACCTTTAGAATAAATAAATATTTTATGTTTTATTTCTAAGATAAAATACATGATATTTTTTCGTTATACAGTTGGAAAAGTAGATATTTTTAGAGGAATATTGAATTACTATATCATGAAATTTAATAAATTCACCGTTCTGTTTAATGTTGAATACAGAATGGCTGCCTTACTTTTTATCTAATACTCAATTTAAAGCCCTTTTGGAAATTCTTCAACTTTCTATTAATAATGATTTAGAGTACACTAAGTTCAGAAAATAAAGAAAACCACCAAACGCTAAGTCTTTTAACTTCTGCATTTGACAGATTTTTAAACAGTGCTTCTATAACAAGAACTCGAATACATTTTCGTACAGACTTTTTCGTTATAATAAAGTTCGACAAATAAGGCAACATGTTTACAGAGATATTGAATTATAATAAATTATCGAGAAATTTTATACAGCCACCGCTCAGGTGATTGTTGCCAGGGAAAGAGAATGGCTGCCTTGTTTTTATCTAATAGTCATTGAAAGCCACTTTTGAAAATTCATGTCAACTTTCTATAATTATTTAGAGTAAACCAAATTAAGAAAATAAGGAAATCGACAAAACGTTTTTAAGATTTTAGAACTGTGTTTCTACAACATTATAACTCAAATAAATTTAAGTACAGATATTCTTGATGTCACGACCAATCAAATGGTTTTACTGTGAAATGTGAGACAACGATGATATCAAATAGCATTGATAAAATATGTTTTAATAATGTTCAAAATATCACTTTAATAAGCAAATTATAATTACCAACATGGAGCCCATACAAAAGAATCATTCGTTCATAATCTGCTTCCACTTTATTTGATTTGAATACATTGTATATATTAATTAATTAATTAAATTCTGGTTTTGATAAGCGTTTTCTCATGTATTTGTCAAAGGTTTGAATATCAATATATATATATATATATATATATATATATATATATATATATATATATAGTTATATATATATAGTTAAGTACTATTGCATATATCGATTTATGATTACCGCAATAAATAATGCTTTTGTGAATATTTCATGATTTCTAATTGGACAACTATTTCATTTGATACCTTACGAAGCAGAGCCAATAGATGTAAAGATACAGAATGATGTCTGTCTTCTCGCACATTTACAGTCACCATCACTTGCTAAATTCAGATTACAAAATCTATTGACAAGAAGTTTATGAGAGTTTCGAAATAGTTTCCAGTTACACAGGCTGAGCAATGTTTCTCTTGTAGACAGAATATTCTCGCGACACTTCTATTCTTACATGAATTCGTTATTAAAAAATGTTCTAGGTGCACATATGAAACATTACCACGGCTGCTTTACGACGATTAAAATCAGAAATTGTATTTGCCGTGCACTTCATGTTAATGCTTAAAAGGCATATTTTGTTACCCTACTATCAGCAAACATTTTACACGGAAAATCACCTTAATTGTTTCGTTGCATTTCAAGGAAACATGAATGATAAGGAATTTCAATCGCATAAATTCAAGGCAATTGTTGAGCGAATGTCTTGCATAGACATAGCACTTCATTATGTGACATTTTCAGTCTGCCGATTCTGTTGCTTCTGTGATAAAAACGAGTAAAACGCAGGTTTCAGGACACTAAATCTTTAGACAAAAATGGCCCAAAATGCACACCTTACGCGACCTGTTCCGTATTATCTGCAAATGACTGACCTAAAACACATGCATATTTTTAAAGCATGTGGCCAGACGAAAATAATGGTGGGAAGAAAAGTGTCTCATAACCGTTTACTTTTTCCGCAAATTTGAGCTGAAGCTGGATGGATGGATAACCGTTTCCAATTCGTCTGACTTCCGTTACCTCAGGTAAAGTGTTAGACCCGGCCGTCTACATGGAGCTAGGAAAATCGATACATGCACATATTTATTTTACACAATAATCACTCGTACGCAGGAATCATTAGTTCTATCAACATCTTAAATAACCAGTTGAATATTTATGCCTGTAAAGTACATATGTCTACTTTATTTAAAAAAACGTACTCGGGCCAAATGCAAAACTGGCCTCTGCCACTTTTCTAAGCTGCTGACAAGTGATTAAATCTAAAGAGGCATTGCAGCGTATTAATTGAACAGTAACACTTTCTTGTAGCAAAGACCCTAGTCATTTCTGAGTGCAGTCCGGAAAGTTTTGCTATTTTTCTGAAGGCTGTGAAAAACAAAAATGAAGGTTCATGGCAATCGGCTGTATTTAAAAAAAAATAACTCAAAATTCAAAAATGTAAACTGCCTTTTGTGAACGGTCTTTCAGTACGAATTCCTTTATATGGTAGGAATGTTTTATTGCCGAGACAACAAGGGTTAGATCCCTACTCAAACATGATTTTTCATGGCATTTTAAAGTAATTTAGAAAACAAAAACTTCATGTTACAATGTATATAATATGATCAAACATCAATACTAAGAAAAGATAATTTTAACTAAAGTCTTGAGGCCTGTCCCTCAATGCCTACTATGCTGTTTTAGAAAAAAGGAGGGTTTAAAAATTAAATTTATTCGTTTCCATTGTAACAGCAAATGGCTTGCCGGTCTTGGAATAGTTAAAACTATCAATGACTTTGGCCGGCAAGCCATTCAATAAATGTTTTATGACATGAGACAAGATGAATTTTATAGTCTTTAGTAATTTTTTTACTTATCAACCGAGTAAGCGTGAGTGGATATAGCTTAAATTGTGGACTGAAAATTTATAAAATGGGTAATAATATAATAAGCATTATAATGAGTCCACGCAAATATCAGACATTATCGTAATTTTCTTGGAAAACTTTTCAACACTTCACCTTGTCAAGGCAGTTTCTCAATTATATCAAATAAGAGATAAATCAAACAAAATATAAATATTTTATTTAGGCTAATTACTGAATAAAATATACCAAATAAATTGTTACGCGCCAGACGAATACATGTTGGTATTTCCTCACATATTAAATATATTTAAGAAATAATATATCTCATTTAGTGATTTGTAGCTCAATAAACCATTGTTTGGAGTTCAGATGCGAAGGAATTATATCACGAGGGCGCAGCCCGAGTGAAATTATAATACGCATCTGAACGACAAACAATGATTTTATTCAAGAGCAAATCACTAAATGAGATATATTATTTCGATTCTAACACGTTTCCAAGGACTTTAAAGTACATCCTTGACGGCATTCATTAAATAGATCTATTTGCCCGTTTTCAATCGGTTTCTTTGCTATTTTTCCGAAGGCTGTGAAACACAAAAATGAAGGTTCATGGCAATTGGCTGAATTAAAAAAAAAATAACTCAAAATTCAAAAATGTAAACTGCCTTAATTATAAGGCATTTTGTGAACGGTCTTTCAGTACGAATTCCTTCGTGGTGTATTGGTTTATATGGTAGGAATGTTTTATTGCCGAGACAACAAGGGTTAGATCCCTACTCAAACATGATTTTTCATGGCATTTTAAAGTAATTTAGAAAACAAAAACTTCATGTTACAATGTATATAATATGATCAAACATCAATACTAAGGAAAGATAATTTTTAACTAAAGTCTTGAGGCCTCTTCCTCAATGCCTACTATGCTGTTTTAGAAAAAAGGAGGGTTTAAAAATTAAATTTATTCGTTTCCATTGTAACATCAAATGGCTTGCCGGTCTTGGAATAGTTAAAACTATCAAAGACTTTGACCGGCAAGCCATTCAATAAATGTTTTATGACATGAGACAAGATGAATTTTATAGTCTTTAGTATTTTTTTACTTATCAACCGAGTAAGCGTGAGTGGATATAGCTTAAATTGTGGACTGAAAATTTATAAAATGGGTAGTAATATAATAAGCAATATAATGAGTCCACGCAAATATCAGACATTATCGTAATTTTCTTGAAAAACTTTTCAACACTTCACCTTGTCAAGGCAGTTTCTCAATTATATCAAATAAGAGGTAAATCAAACAAAATATAAATATTTCATTTAGGTTAATTACTGAATAAAACATACCAAATAAATTGTTACGCGCCAGACGAATACATGTTGGTATTTCCTCACATATTAAATATATTTAAGAAATAATATATCTCATTTAGTGATTTGTAGCTCAATAAACCATTGTTTGGAGTTCAGATGCGAAGGAATTATATCACGAGGGCGCAGCCCGAGTGAAATTATAATACGCATCTGAACGACAAACAATGATTTTATTCAAGAGCAAATCACTAAATGAGATATATTGTTTCGATTCTAACACATTACAAAGGACTTTAAAGTACATCCTTGACGGCATTCATTAAATAGATCTATTTGTCCGTTTTCAATCGGTTTGTTTTCCAGCGCGCCGCTATGCCGTTTGACGATATGACGTAATAGTTGTGACGTCAGAACAGTGAATTATTGAATGATAACTCACTCTTTTCAGCCTTAATTGTTTAATAGGAAAATGAATCGGGTCGTGTTAGAATAAATCATACATTTTTCCTATTAATTACAAATTATAATCAACTACTCTACCACATACAGACAGACCTATTAATATTTAAGATCATACGTAAGAAAAATGATTTTCTTTTTTTTTCTTTTTTGTTTTGGAAGAGGGTGGGTGGAGCGAGTTAAGGTTGTTAAAGTCACACTGACACAAGTATAGGTCATATGATGACATTCCATCTTTAGGTGGCGGAAACCCAAGGTATCCATCCAGGTACTATTAAATCACGGGCATTCACATGTGTTAACCCATAGACATTCCGTTAGCCAACTGGATAGCTTCATCACAAAAAAATTCCTGCACCCTAAGCCAGGCTTGAACCCGCAGCGACGAGGAGAAAGTGATTTTAAGTCCAAAAACTTAACCACTCGGTTACGGAGGCCCCAGAAGAAAACAAAGAACTTATAATGATTTCAAGCAATTCAAGCTGAATGCCTTTAAATAAGTATGCCTGTGCTATATATTCAGACATTTATTACAATATAACTTGAAAAAATGCCCAAAAATATATCTCGTTAAAACTGCAGGTCATATTAACATCTACTACTTGAAATAATATCATTATTTATCTTTTCTTGCAATGTCAAATCAATGCATTATTCCCTTAGCACTTGATGATGTCCCGGTATAAATAGTGTATGCAAACGAAACACAAAAATGCTGTTTTTGCGGGGATTGATTTACAAAAGCAATCGCCCATAAAATTACTTTTAATGGGTAATGCTTGCTAGATAATACAATAATCTTTTTCTGTCTCCCACGCGATTGGTTGACATCCAAATCAAACAGACTAGATCAGCTTTGTCAATGGAATTCTTAAAGGCAGAGAGAAGTTTTATAGACAAACATTTTGATGTATATGCGTTATGCCGGACGACCCCCAATATCAGGACTGTCATGCTTTCTGTAACTCATTACAAGTTCCATACAATTAGAAACATATTTTATTTTTTTATTAGGAGTTAAAGTACATTTTGTTAGCATGGCTTAATAAATTCCAAAAATCCTCAATTAAAACATTGAAATGATTAATTAAAAAAGTGCAACCATAAAAATGCCACTCGGCAACTTCCGTGTGATGACGTAGAAAGTTCGCCATTCTTTGGACGTAGTTTAGTAGAATAGCGTATGTAAAGCGCAAATTGCATACAAAGAATATACTTAAGGTCAATTGTCATTACTGGTCCGCTACCTTAAACTGATTGAACTTTCTCTGAAACATGATCCTGGAAAAACACCTTAGTTTATATATAATTATTTTAAGTCGATTGTGAAGGAAGTTCTACGACTTATATTAATCACTCTCGACAACTCATTCCTGATGTACATTTTTGTAATCCATCGCCGCGAGGGTATGAGAGAAGAGGTCAGTTACCCTATTAATGCTGAGCGCCAAGCAAGGGAGCTACTTGTACCATTTCTCACGTCTTTGGTATGATGTGACCGGGGATCGAACCTACGACCTCCCGCACCCGAAGCGGACGCTCTACCACTAGGCTATCGGGAAACACCTTCATAGCAAATGATGTTTTATCTTTTCTTTGAGGGTATTAGGATATTTTCCGCTTGAAGAAAAGAATCTCATTAATACCTAAAGAAAATTGCCTGTTGCTATGCCATCAATTTCACTTACATTCGTTTGGGATTTGTTGATGGCCTTTCCCAGACATGATTACAAATACAGATGTATTATCCCTTCATCGTCTGACGTTGACTTTTGTTTCCATTTCGTGTCAATACAAAGCGACACTGCAGCCTCTAAAGGCGAAAATCTTCCTGCTGCCGTCTGGACACTGACAGCTTACATTCAATAATCCCCTCACCAACTTCCGTCGTTGTATATTTGATTTATCATAACGTGCACCTGCAAGAGGGCTTAAAAAGATGTTTGTCATACTTATTAAAGAAATAATTTGTAGCAAAATAATGCTTTATACGTCGGGCTTCACGAGGGCGCAACCCGAGTGAAATTGTTTGTACGACTTATTATAGCCCGAATGTATAAATAGTCTTAAAATACGATTTTGGTATAAGTTCTTTCGTTTCTTATATGACCTTAATCTAAAACAGTATCTGAAATATAGCTGCACACTTTCTTTGTCGCATAAAACATTGAAGTCATCGCACGTTAACGTGACGTTATTCTAGCTTACGAGTGTTTTAACTGAGAAAAGCATATTAGATATTAGAATTTGATTTAAACCCGGCTGTTATAGCATAATACTCTCCAAAGAGCAATGGATTTCATTTGTAAAATCAATTTTATTAAAAGTGAAGTTCATGACAGTTACAGGAAGGAACGTAACATACTTTATTCATTACGTTTCAGAGAATGTCATATTTGAATATTGTACATTTTTAGAAATAAATATTTTCGAAGCAACCCGTTTGCTATATTTTGTACTACATTTTCTATTTGTTACGAGGCTACTTATCAATGTATGGCTTTGGCTGTGTTTGCTGTGTTCTTAGCTTCTGTTCTTACAGTTTATTTTATGCTTATTTCATTTTCAATGCGTATTTTAATGTAATGTGTTGTTTACATCTTCAGTTATAGCATTAACCTTTTAAATTGTATTAGAAATAATGTAGTACCACATAATTATGAATGTCATTCCTGGTCCATTAAGTTAAACATTTATCCTTCTTACACACATTTGACAATGACTTGCAAGTAAATGTTGAAGTTTTTATTTTTCAAGTCGGTTATTTGACGTAAGCAACTGCGATATTCAAGTTACTTTGAGTGCATGCTTTGTAGCTGCTAATGCTATTTCATTTTACTTGAATATGTTGAGTTTGCAAGGGGCTCTGTTCGCTTATAGACTCCAACTCACTCCTCAGAAACGGACAGCCAACGGACCAAAGAGAATGTTCGAATTAAATGGATTTCGGTGTTTAGAAGAGAGTTTTGTCTTTGGAAAGGGCAGATCGACAGAGTTAGCAAGATTCAAATCGTTGCGAATATCATCCCATGTACAGAGATTAATTATTCTATTGGACGTCTGTTTGTCTATTCATCATAACGTTCTTTAATTGATGTACGCTTCCGGTCGTTTCATTTATGAAGTTATAAGTACAGATTTTATCAAGGTCATGACAACACATAATGGCCTCAGTTTTGTTCTTAGATCATTAAATCAAGCAGTTTTGATAGAAATAGAAACTTTATGTTATCTAAAACCCAATAAAGTTCTCTGAATATACCTTAACAATAAGCCTAATATAGTAGGGGAAAATACCATGACATACTGAACTCGTACAGTTTAAAGCTAACAAGGCCAATTTGTGTAAATGAGAAATGGCCTTGAATATATTTTATTAGCGACTTTACGAATTTTAACGTGCGTTTTATCTTTTGATCGTGATGTTCCTTAAGACTATGGTGGGGGATTGGTCAACCAATTTACACTCCCATGTGGTACTTTTCCACACTTAACATTACAGGAAGGTGTTCCTATTTTTTCTTTGCATTGTCCTTGTTGTGCTATGGCTAATTGTTTTCTTTTGTATATGCATTTTGTGTAAATTACAACCATAGTTACACATTCAAACATTTACTTCAGTAGGATCTTGTTTTTGGGAGAATATGACTATTCTTACTAAAACTTTATTCTTTTATTGCTGTGTAAATGTGTTAAATTCCATTCAGATTCCGGTTACGACGACTGCACCAACGTACCCTAAGACATTCAACAAATCCTTTAGCATGATAAAACAAGCGTGAACTCTTTCAACATGTTAAAAGATAAGTCAAAACTAATGAATGCGTTCAAATCCTTGTTTGTATTGGGTAGTTATACGTTTGCATTTCGCCGTGAAACGCGCAAAGATAAAAATGTGTTATAACATAGGCTTATAATCATATCTTTGTTAACAAGTCTTTACCCCTGTTAAAATATCCCTTAAAAACGACAAACATCAGCAGAGTGTTGTTGTATTGGACATGTTTGAAGGATACATTATATATATCATGTATCATATTTCGGTATTTACCGACAAAATTCGTTGGTAATTGACACGTTGAGAACAAATTTCGTGTTAAGGCATTGTTATGCTAAATTTTCATTTCTAAAATTACTTCAGTCTAGTATTCATTTCAGTTGATAATTATGAAAAGAAGCCGTTAACCATCTTTAAATTATACCTTTTAGTCAGTCACTCTACATTTATGGTAATAAATGTTCCTGTTGTTGGTTACAATCGAAATTATCTGCGCATTCTCGCTAACCCGTCTCACCTAATGTAATATTAATACATAATAAAGCAGTCTCATCCGAAACACAATATGCTCATTATTCGGCGGCGGCATAGAATGTAAAACGCGCATTGTAATTATGCAAAATCAAAAACTGAAAACAGATATATTATAAAGCAAAGGTGTTTGCTTAAGGACTAGCACAATTCATGCCACACGATACTCCCTGTCTTTTTTTACACATTTGAATCAAGTGTCACCTATGTACGTCTAAAGTTACAAGTCACGCGTAAAAACACGTAGTCTGTATTGACTCCATTACCATAATTCAGAAAGATTAGGTACAGTATGTACCAGAAATCACATCATAAAGGGTTTTCTAACATTATAAGAACGAAAGTCAACACGTCGCTTTAACTTTATCACTTTTCATACTGAGTTATTTTATACGAGTGTCCGCTTGCTTAGCTCATAATGGAGAGCACTGATCTACAGACCGCAGAGTCATGAGTTTGAGCTTTGGTCAGGTGTATGTTCTCAGTGACGATTGATAAAACACTGATTCGTGCTGGGTTGATTAAAAAAAGTCTGTACTCATTCAGAATTCAGGAAAACTATTTCGGTTAGCTGTTCGCCGTTACATAAGTGAAATACTGTTAAAATAATTGACGCTTGAGCCAATGCAAACACACTGCTATAACTTTAGTCCTCCCATTTACCATGTCATACAATATATGATACAATAAATCTGTAAACTACTGTTCGCACAACGAAACGACTCAAATACCTCATCATAATTTGTATTAAAATTCAGAACAACCAAGTAAATGACTTCTGAATAACGATTAAAAATTGGAAGTGTTGTGCATCTTCAGCAGTATCTTCGTCGATGGCTTCCCCTTGCAAAAATAATATATAGAGTGCGATATTAACATGTTTTGTCAACATTTATTATAAGATTTTGATTAATAAAATTGTGTTGAGTATTTCTATGTAATTTAAAGTTGATAGGTAATGAAGTGGAAAATTTCATGTTTAAATTTGTTTTCAAACGGAAATGTTATTTCCATTGTCATGTGGTATATTCGACGGCAGTATCTAATGTAACGCCAGGGAAGATATTCGCTGCTGAGTGGTTTTCTCTTTGCAAGTCTATTTTTTGGTTTAAAGGTATAGATCATGGCATATTTCCATCTTTGGTTGTGGAGGAATATTTCATCACGAGCGGGTACCTACGTAGAACCATTTACCTTTTGCAAGCATGCTTGATGGTTTCTCATATGAATTGAAACGATTGTTTATATAATAAAACGACGGTATAGTAGAGCATTCTTAAGGATTCCCCGTGCAGGCCATTTGACTGTTTAGAGAGCGTCAACCTCATAATATTTTCTGTTTAGCACACAAAAAAATGTACAGTGTGTATCACTTTTACTACATTTTTTGCTTGATATGTGAATAGAATTCGATTAACTCAGTTAAATTGAATAATTTATAATAATTGAAAAACACATTGGGAAAAACACATAACTCATTAACTAGGAATGAACGAACTGCTTTTTAGAAGTCTCTCTTTATACATCTTCATAAAGGTATTATTTGTATCTAGGGATATTAGTTAGCATGAATGAACACAGATATGATGTAGTTTAATAGAAACAGTCGTATAAAGCCGTAATGTTCATTTATGCCTTCTTTCCGTACACATATTTCGTTATTTCTAAAGCACAGGTATGGGTATGTACATGTACAATTTCAAACGCCAATTGAAAGGCATCCGCATAATACGACAGTAACTTCTGTGAAGACACTTAAATCCAAAGAGAAGAAGGGAAACAGAGAGTGGTTGTCTGCAAGACATATAAGAAGTTTTACTCATTATATTTTAACATAATATTGTATACTGATATATTTAATGATCGTCCATAATCAAAACAAAATCAACACACCAAAAGTATTTAGATGAAGTAAGAAAAGGTATCTTGAAACTTTATACATTCATACCTGTTGCCAAATTCCCATTAGGCAAACATTTCCAGTAATATAAACGGTTGCACAAACAATTCTGGTTACGTTACGAACCCAAGCTGAACAGACAATGCAGATTCAGGCGGGTAACAGGGGCATGCTTACCTTAAATTCTTGTGCTTGTACAATACAGATGGTCAATTTTGTACTGCGAAAACATTACTCGTAATATTGTTCTATGCTCATGAACGTTGTTTTCGTCAGCAGTATAGTCTTTGTGTCCTGAGTTCTAATTTACTTACATATCTAAAACTTCTACACCATTTTATATTACACAATGAATTAGAATTTTATGCTATTTGGTGAAAAATTGACTCATATACGGATGGATTATAGATTTGATATACTGAGACTATCAGCCCACATAATGACTGAACTCTGATATCAGTTCGGAATCAAACATCTATTTAAGGAACACAATATAATCCGATTATAGAGATTTCACCAGAGATCAATAATTGAACGCCAGCAATAACTTAAACTGATTATTTCAACGCACCGGTATAATATCGATTGAACGGAATAATGAACTATGTATCCTTATATATTGGGTGATAAATCATTTCATTTCAAAGTTAAGCGTCTATTAGAGTTTCCTTTTGTGTTTATTTCTATCAGAGAGGTTCTTTTGGTGCTCTGTTTCATCTTTATCGTACATAATACCGGAAGTATATCTAAATATTTGTTCTATTAGAACACATATTTGCCTTACAGTGTTGTTGTATCTTACTTGTCTGTTTATCTATGTTAGTTAGTTGGGTGTGGCTGTGTGTGTTTATCTTTGGTACCTGAATGTCTTCGTTATTGTGGTTTAGTGTAGTGGAATTGTGATTAAGGAACATAGTATTCCCTTTGAATATTCATTCTTGTTCTACTTTCCCCCTCAACCTGTTCCCCCTTTCTACCCCTCACCCTTTCCTCCCCCTCTATCTATATTTTGCATAAAATTTAAATGTACTTCTTGGATTTATGAAGCAACCAGTCTGTAATATTTTTTCGT
Organism: Mercenaria mercenaria; assembly: GCF_021730395.1. NCBI lineage: Eukaryota > Metazoa > Mollusca > Bivalvia > Venerida > Veneridae > Mercenaria > Mercenaria mercenaria. Next base: position 35,181,568 of record NC_069379.1, read on the forward strand.
GTACAGCTTCACTTTGCTGTTGGCCTACTTTGCAAATGCATGGCTCTAAGGCTGTGTTTTTAGTGCTCTGTGCTTTTGAGAAATCTATTCTTACCTATTATCTTTATACTAAAGAAATAATTTTAAAATCATACAGTATGCATGCATTGACAATTGTCTCACAGTCCAATTTCTTCCCGCTTTATTCTATTCAGAACTAGAGGTTATATTTATGCAATGACTAGATAAGAAGAACTATTTGACAACTGTTCGAAAACCAAGCAAAAGCTTTTACAAAAATTAAATGTTTAAATCACCATTCCAGTGTTGCACTCGGTCTTCGATATATATATCAATACCAGTTCCTAACTTTTTAATTGATTTTTCTTACAATTAGATATTTTTTATATTTCTCCGCTTATAAGTTGTTGATATTGCCTTTCATTTTGTCTCTTGATTATCGTTATCTATTGAGAGATATTCAATCAATTAAAGACCGCCTCACAAGTTTTAAGCTACGTGCTCGAGTTAATATTTTATTGCGGAATCACCTCCCAATACTAGCGCCTACGACAATGTTTTCGTAAACAATCATAAAACTCTGACATTTAAAACAAATTCCTGATAAAATCCAAAGGAAATCTGGAAATTATTCATTAGTTACCGAGCGGTTTTGATTTGTCACAAAATGACAGTAATAGACGGACGGTGTAGCTCTTCGTACCACTCCTTTTATCCTTAATGATCAATGTAATACGACTGACTTCGTCTTTTTGGTTCATTTCATACTTCAATGCACTTCTGGAAATGGCAGTATTGGATAAGTAAAGACGTATATTTCCTGATATGTTCAACCGTACACACTCATTAGTTCGATTTTTATAGTGAAAGTCACACTGTTTCATGTTGACCTTTTACAATGGAAATGTGGAGCTACACCCTGAAAAGGTTCGAATTGTTATAGTGAAAGTAATACTGTTACATGTTGACTTTTTACAAAGGAAATGTGCAGCTACACCCATAAAAGCCAACTAAAGATATAAATTAAGATTTTTTTAAATCTTGAATGGCAATGAACGCCTAATAACAAATCGATTTTATATGAAAGCCATCCTCTTTCCGTGACAAAACACTGATTTTGTTTTAAATCAGGCCACTATTGAAAAAAATAGTTTGTAATCTAAGAAACATAAGTTTGCTAGAAAATGGCTGACCACGAAGGGAGACATTCAAAATTACTCACCCATAGCTTGGACGATTTTCTAACATGTTCATTTCCGTTATGTTTGGCATAAAATGTACATATGACACTGAAAGTTGGCATTGTGGGTGGAAATAAAAGTTAGATATTGGTAAAAATGCAAGACGAATGTGAATTTGCTGCTTAATTTCAAAAGCGTTGCAACGGTTAACTACCGTCTGTACAATGTTTTTGCTTATTTAAAGGAACATCTTGAAAAAAATCTTATATCAAGTAAGTACCACTAGTCACTTTCAGAGAACTTACTTTTTACAGTTTTTTTTTTGAGAGAGAAATCATTTTACGCTTTGGACAAATGTTAGTCCCTTTTAATGGTTACACACTGCTATTATTTGTTTGTTTAGCAAATAACCTTTTAATTAGATAAATTACTTATGTCTTATATTTAAGATAAAAAACATGATATTTTTTCGTTATAGTTGGGAAATAGAAATAAATTATTATACAGAAATATTGAATTACAATATTAAGGAACAGTTTAAAGTTGCCAGAGAAACAGAATGGCTTTTTTTTTAAAATCTAATACTCATTCTTAAGCCAGTTTTGAAAAATCTTCAATTTTCTTAAATGATTTAGAGTAAACCAAGTTAAGAAAACATGGAAAACTACTAAACACTTTTAACTTCTGCTTTATTTCTACAACAAGAAATCGAATTAACTTTAATACAGATTATTTTGACGTCCGACACATGAAATGGTTTTACTTTGTCATGTGAGACAACGATTTTATCTAAAGGCATTGATACAAGACTTCTTAATTATGTTTATGATATCAGTTTAATAAGCAAATTACCAATACGCATCATATTTAAAAGAAGAATTTGTTTATAATGTGTTGCCACTTTATTTTGTTTTGAATATTAAATATACTAAATAATTAATTGTCGAATCCTGGTTTGGATAATAGTTTTCTCATATATTTGAGAAAGGTCTGAATATTAATCAACATATAATCAAGTTCTATTGAATACATCGAATTTTGATTATCTCACTTTATTGCTAGTAACTGTTTATGTTCAATAAATAATTTTTGCTTTTGTAAACATGTCATTATTTCAACTTGGCAGCTGAGTTATCTTTTAACAATTTTTAAGCATAATGGAACAGTAAATCTGTTAATGTTTTATGAAGCAGAGTCAATCTTGAATGGTATTTTTCTTCAGGGATATTCTATACTTAATGCAACATGCTTGAACCAAGTTAAGCGTCATCTTATTGGATCTTAGGTGTCTGAATCTGCCTTTCAACTATCTCTTATCTCTTACCAAGTCTTTTAAAAGAGTTTCGCATTACTTTTATACATTTCTATGCTTCAAAATGACCTTTACGCTGACGTTTTTATAAACTACCATAGCATCACACTTTTAAATCTAAAAATCTCCACTTACTTGGTCTCAATTTAGTTATATTTTCTGCTCCTTTGTCATCATTAAGAATATTCGAATTTACTATAATAAAGTTTTGCTTAAGCTGGAACTAGGCCGAGTGATTAGTGTTGCACATGGCTTTACCTTTCATGAACAGACTGATTCAAAATGAGTCTGCTATTATGCCTTACGTCGATTAAAAACTGAAATATGATATTTTCTCGTACACTCTATTAGCATTTCACTGGTGTGTTTTGTTACTCCACTGTCAGCAATTTTTTTCAAGTAAACACACATTTTCGTTGCATTTCGTGGAAACGTGCATGATAATGGATTTAAATTCTATGCTGTTAAAGCTACTGTAAGGCAATGTTATCTTATAAGATTCTTTCACTGGTTATAGGTGCAGATGGGAATTTCCGCCCTGGAGGGTAACTGTTTAGGCGGTAACGAGGTTCCTACCGAGTTACCGCCTAAACAGTTACCCGAGAGCCGGATATTCCCGTCTGTACCTATAACCAGTGACAGGATCTTTTTCTTGCATACCGATATCAAGATATAATAATAAAAATAAAATCAGTCGAACGGCTTTCTTTTTATACCTATTTCTTATAGCAGCGTATTTAAACAAAGCGCGGGAAATCAATGTCCGTAAACAGGAAAGACGTCATGACGTTTAAAGACAAATAACGATGTTTAGTTCCGGTTTTGATTTATGAGTTCCAGCGTAACGTTATGAATTTTTGATAAAATAGCGTGTTTTGAATCGAGAAATATACTATCAGGAACAAAGAGGAACTGTCAAGGTATTGGATTTTTATTCCGTTTTTCGAAATAAAATATAAATAACTACATAAATCTTCTACATATATGTAGTTCGTAATACGTCATTTAAAGCACGAGAGTCATCTTACACCCCGGGGTGTAAGATGGATTTTTCCAGCACCGGTAAAAATTCCGGAAATCCCCGTCTGGTATGCAAGAAAAAATAGCATGCATCTTATTAATTGAACAGTAGCGCTTTCTTGTGTCAAATACTCGTGACAGTGTTGAATAATTAAAGGCTATAACAGCATGACATTACGGTTAAAACATTAAAGGCAATGGCCTCCAACCAAGAAAAAAAAAACAGTCAGGAAATTATTGTTGTATTTTTTATAAAGGGTGCGAAACATAGTTTCTGACAGATTATGTTAAAATGAAAGTACATAAGAATTATTAGTTTTTACTTATATTTTGCGTTAAAAATTGAAGTGTGTACTTGGTAGCAAACGTTTACTGTCGTAATTATAAGACCTTTTATGAACGGTCGTTTATTACGAAATTCAATTCCGTCGTTGTGTATTGGCCAATATGGTGGAAAAGTTATATAATCGAGGCAACAATGGTTCGATATGTCATTGTACAGCATTTCTTAAAAAATAATTTAGAAGCAACCCAATGTTATTATGTTTGTAATATGTACCTCAATTTTTAGGAAGTATCACAGCTGAGCCACCACCCTATAAAATAACATGCAAGTAAGGTTGGCGTATTAGTATCACTCCAATAACATGTTCATATGTCGAATTTTGTAAGTGCATTCTACAGTTTTTAAAAGGCAGTGTGGAAAAACAGTAACGTGTTTGCATTTGTATAGTTTGATAAATTAATAGAGATTATACTTGTGAACTTAATGAAAGATCTGTGCAAAATTCAATGTACGCAGTTGGTCCACCGTTTTAATTACAAGTTTAAAGATGTCTTTAATGCTATGTTAGCGTATACGCTAGAAGAATTTTAAACCTATTGGTTAAACAAAATTATAATCGTATCACTTATCAGGGCACTGCAGTATTGTTGTAATAAATGATAAAACAAAGTAAAACCAGAAAGAGTTAAAACACATTAGTGTGTTAGACATACTGCAAAACTAATGAGCAATGCAGTCACAGGAGAATGCGTGTCTAAAAGTTTTCAATGAGTCATGCTGAGTGACTGAGATGTATTATTACACTAATTGAGCATATGTTATCGAAATATAGAAATGATCTCATCGACTCTGCTCATAACCGACATAAATTGTTTCAAGTTTGTAGAAATGATTCATGACAAGAGTCTCAGAACGTATAATTATTTTCAAAGGTTTTATTCATGCGAACATTAGCTGAAATGGAATTAACTAGACATATATTGTCTGATTCAGGTTGGATCTTTTCTTACAAATGTCCTAAAAGCACTGCATAATTATAAGAATCCATAAGATAAAAGTTTAAATGGTGTTCCAAGAAGAAGCAAACGATTCTCATATGTTTGACAAAATTTTGATATCAACAGGGTAGCATGTAACACACTGAATTTCTGTTATGGGATACATGAACTCTATAATAGATGAACACGTGACTGGTCATACTCTACAGTTGCTATGACATTCACTCTAGCTTTATCGGCAAATGACGTAATAATTAAAGTAGAAAATACCATCTTAACTTTCTAGAAAATGGTCATATTAGTTATACATCATAATATTCAGTTCACAGCACGGTAAAATAAATATTACATATGTTCGTGCAAATCTTAAATGTATCAAAAATATATCAAAGATATGCTGTATATAGTACGAATCTGCGTGACACGTTATCATATTTAAAAGAATAGCGAGACTCATTCGTCTAATTGGCAACTGTTCTAACAGTTCAAACGAACCACATGCATGAAAGATATAGAAATTAGAAATATTTCACAACAGTAAAAGTCACATTCAAAGAATGCAGCCGCCCTTATAGCTGCACCACGTACACTTCTTGACTATTTATGAATGTATCAAGGTAAATTCTTATATGAAAGACTGCTTTCAATAATGTCAGTTAGAATGCCAATTTTATCCTGTCACTTGCAGTATTTACGACCCGATATCAGGGTGCCGTATATCTTTCTTGATATACCGTCAGTTGACACGTGACCAGTGATATACGGTCAGTTGATCATGTGACCTTATGATCGATATTGTTGTCATAAGAAATTTTGCATTGAAACCATCACCATTGTGTTGGAAATGTCCGAACTAAGAAAATGAGTGATCAAATAATGAGTTTTTATTCAAAAACGAAGAAGTTATTGCGATTTTGTCGGTGATTACGTTATTATGTAAGTGACGTCATTACGAATATGACGTCATTAAAACGGTTGTCGCACACTTATTTTTTAAAATTAAATTGCTAAATATCGGAAAATGAAGTAATGACAAGATAAATAGAATAATAGGTTAGTGCCTAAGATGGAGAAAGTTTATCTGGCTCGGCTCCGGACGTTATCAGGTTCGCCTTCGGCTCACCCGATAACCTCCTCCACCTCGCCAGATAAACTTTCTGATCTACGGCACTAACCTATTATAAAATATCTAATTGTAACGTTATAGAGTGTAGTCCCTAGAGACTCGTCATACATTATTAACCATATACGAAAAATGTTTGAGTATTAAAATATAACAGTTACAGACATTCGATTTTCCAATGAATAATTTAGTTGTAATAAAACATTTGAACATGCTTAAATGCGTCAATGCGTTGGTTGGCTTCCATTACTGATATTATATTATTAATTGAACTGCCAGTTTTATCTAATCAAAATATTTTTAATCAAATTATTTTGTCGATTATCTGTACGAAAGTAGAAACAATTATTGTCCTTAGATTTAATTATTTCGATATTAATACTTTTCTATTACGAAGCATAATGCATATTAATTACTTGCTGCATCTGGAAATTAATTTCATTAAATTCTAAATTTAATCATAAACGATAGTATGGGTATTTCATTTTCATCTTACCATGCCTGTACGAAATAGGTGAAAAAATGAACGTACAGTTTGGTTTGGAACATGATTTATTTGCTTTAAAGTAAAAATATACTCTTGCTAAAAATAATAATACAAGAATAAACATGACTCAGTTTTAATAATCTTTTTTATATAACACAAATACATTATTCGCATGAACTTTACTAACCTTTGGACAAACATATATTGTCCGATAACTATATTAACATGCTTACAAGACATTTCTCCATGTTTTAAAATGAATTATATTTAAGCTAACTATAAAACTATTGCTCTGATGTTAAAACATTCAGCAAATAGGTTACGGCTTCAAGTCAAAATGGTTTTGTAATGGATCGAAAATAGGCGAGAATTCCTATTGCACCCACCTAAACAAAACAGTAAACAAGTATACAGTAATAACAGAAATGAGCAAAACATGCTTCGCGGCATTAAGAACAAAATGTTCATATTATATATTACATATAAAACCAAAGGTCGCAGATCGGCCATTGTCATTTTGTTCTGTTGCAGTTAGTGAATCTAATATGGCCTTTACACTAAAACTCTTGCTTTCTTATTTTTATTGTGACTTAAGGAACAGTAGGGAACTCGATGGTAGATGGTTCTAAATGTTTACTGCATAGATAAATTTTCCTGTCCTGTTCCGTCGTGCTCTTAGTGTTATTTCTCTTGCTGTTCTCCGCGCTTTACTTAGATGCGGGAGATTATTTTTTATCACTTTCATTTCTGTTTGCGACATGAGTATTTCTGGGTATGCATATCGTGCCTTTTGTTATCACTTCGAGTGTTACAGATTTATCTGACGAGGACAATATTAAATTTTGTTTACACTGTTCTATGATGGTGATTAAATGTGAAAGTCGGTGCATCAAGGGGCTAACCCACACATTTTAGGCGGTAAATATTTTATTTCAAAATCCATCAAAAGTAGGTATTGTAGAAGTAACTGGTGGTATAAACTTGCTGAGAGAAGATTTTTGAGAGATAATGTTATAAATAAAAAATGAGCAGAAGGTAATTAACCGTTGCAATAATGCAGTTCACTTTTTACTCGCATTTTTACCAATATCTAACTTAAATGTTAAATATTTTTACCCACTTTATCATTTTATTCCGATGTCATATATACATTCTGTGCCAAACGTGGTGAAAATGAACATGTCAAAAAATTTTATCCAAAATTGGGCGTGTAGCTTTAAATTGTTGCCCTATTTATTGTTCAATAGATCTTTGCTGAACTAAAGACAAAATTTGTGCAAAGACACTTTTATTTATTTCTAATCTCATGTAATACAACAGATAAATATAATATATTCGTTTCTTGTTTAAATGAAATGTAAAATCCTTAGTTAATTATCGATGCACCATTCTAAGAATCTGTTAACCTTTGCTTTTATAAAACGGACAGGCATTTCTTTTGAGGAGTCCACGCATAAAGAACTCGTTCAGAATGCACATGTAGAGTACTAAGCATGTCAATAGACCATCATGCGCAAAAGTAATCATGTGATGATTTCCTATGAGTTATGCCTGTTTAATAATGTAATACAATGTACTATTGCTAGTTCCCAACACTATTGGTAAACGTCCTAACCAGATGTAAGCAGTTTTATCAATGAAAATCTTCTTTTAGCTATTTCAGTCTTTATATTAAGTTCTCTCAGAATGCTCTTAATACCATGAGAGTTGCTGTCATGCATTTCATGATTCCATTACATGTTTCATCGAATTAAAACGTTATTTGATCATTTTCTCCTACACAAAACCCACAGTTTTCACGGAATTGCAAAACGAAAACAAAAAACGGGAACACGTTCTTCCGAAATCTTTCAATCTTGAAGGATTTATTCAATGTTTGATTAAATTAATTTTAATGATCAATGCAACGAAAAACAGCATTTAATTTCGACAGCAAAACAGTAATTTCTGTAGTTTATGACCTTTTCCATATGGTGTTTGCAAAAACGTCGACTGATTGCTGTTGTTTGCACAAATGCGACACATTTTGAAGAAATATCACAACTGCCTGTGCTATTGTTCTATCTATACCCGTGTCATATTAACATTTGCTTACAACATCTATGAAATTATCTCTTGGAAGCATAACACATAAACAAGCAACATAATAACATAAAGGTTTGTAAAAAGATGATGAATAAATTTGATCTGCATTAATATTGTAGAAATGATCCGTTTCGAACATTTACTCATTTATCGTTTAATTTGTAGTAACCGCTCTTAAAAAATTATCACAATTTATTTGAAATATCATGGGGTTTAATTAATATTGTTACCATAACTGTATAACTCTCTTTTAAAGGATGACTACCAGAGGAAGAGGTTTTAATAATTATTACATTACCAGAGCAAAGGACTTTTGCCAAACATGTATCCTATTTTCATAGCCAGATAAGACGACCACAAACTGCAATCAACGAAATGCAACCCCGGAAGAAAGCAAACTTAAACGCTGTATGTAGCAGAAACATTTACTTTTAACCTTAAAAACTTACATATGATCTGAGAAATATACAATGTATTCTTTTTTTATATCTAAATATCATGAGACTGAAATTTCCTTTGGAGTAGTATATTTTAGGCATCGAAATGATTTATCTTGAGGAAACATGTGATATTTATAACAATAACTAATGTTTTATTGCATCCATTTCGCCTCCAATATCGCGTTTATGTCAAAATTGCTTGTTTGCCTCATTTATGCAACATCTAAATAGATACATACGCCGCCAAGTTAAGCGTCATTGTAACAAACAGACTGTCTCTTAAACTGTATAGCTTGTATTAATTTGCATTCTATATGCACCGTTGTGAAATGGAGAATAACTAACTGTCCGCTGTTTGTGTGCTTAAGTATTTTCCAAACATATATTGTCAAATCAGAAGATCAAACATAAAGGTCATGGTCACATCGAGCATCAAAATAATTTCTCGTTAATAACTCGGCATTTCTTCGTCACATCGATTATTGACTGGCCGCGAAGCAGGGCATGCATGTTTTAGAACATCTTCTTAAAAGCAACAATTTTGACTCCACTAAATCAAATGTAACGTGACTTAACTCTTGAAAAACGAAAATAAATTGAAAGGTAGAGCAGAAGAACCATAATAAGGAAATGAAAATTTAGAGTATAAATTACAGTAATAACATTTATGTGCTAGGGGACGTGGCATGTGTTGCAATTTCATTACATCTTATAAATAAAATCCGAAAAGTAGGTCGCTCGGAAGCACTGAGAGCAATGCAAACAGTGAAAATTGCAGACTCAGTTTGATTGAGTCTGTTAATGGGCAGAAATGGAAAATGCAGCACTGCCCACGCCCCTAGCACCGGTTTAAGCAGTATTCAATCTTCAAATCTAATGTTAAAATCAATGATCCCGAAGGACAAGAAAATATAACAACACTGAGATGGAGTCGGTGCGACTTTTTACGGCCGCCACACAGCTCTTAACGCCCGCTGTTGTGAAGTAAATAAAATCTGGATCCCTTGGAAGCACCGGGAACAATGCAAACAGGGAAAATTGCAGACTCGGTTTGATTGAGTCTGTTCATGAGCAGTAATGGAAAATGCAACACTGCCAATGCCCCCTAGCACCGGATTAAGCAGTATTTAATCTTCAAATAACTCAAATAAACCGAGTTAACTATGATGTTGCTTGGATGGAGGCTGCAAAACACATTTTTATCACATGTTTGACGTTGCGGGAGTATAATAAAGCCATTAAATAAAAATGATAATACACTAGTGTAATAAAGCTTTGACGTCGACGTCATTTATAGTGTAGGCGACGTCTGTCAAATTGTTTATGTAGTAAAAGAAAGTCGATTTTTTGATGTTTCGACAAGAAAGGTTAACATGTGATAAAAAGAATATTACATTTGTGACTTTCCGCATTGAAATTATTAAACTCGTTGAATAAAATAGATAAAATGCTCGGCAGAGCCTCGCATTTTATCATTTTATTCAACTCGTTTAATAAATTCAATATGAAAACACACTCATGTAATTTCCTCTAAATATTCAGCAGAAAACTAAAGCAACATACATTCAATTTACGGGGATACATTTTACCACTGCAACAAGGCACAAGAACACTACAACAAGCATAACCCTTAGCCTGCTGCAGGCGAATTTAACAGCCTTTGCAAACAGCTTGGAACCAGATCAGACGCCGATTAAATCGGCGTCTGATCAGGTTCCAAGCTGTTTGCTACTCTGACAATATTTCTTCCAATTTTGGAGCAAATTGAATGAACTTTACAATTTTAGCAGACGACATTTCCAGCAGACGACAATTTATCTAGCATGCTAAAGGATAAAGATAAAGACAAAGACCTTAGGAAACTTTACCTCGTCATTAGGAAGCCATTAGTTTTAATGAGTTTCCACCGTGACAGGAAGTAAGCCATTTTTATTTAATGATCTATTTAATGTCAAGGTGTTTTTTTTTTTCTGTTACCTAGTTTGTATTATAATGATTTCTACATCGAGTATATATTCTATATTCATTCTTATTCTGACGTCAATGTTTCAAATGCGTTATCGCTTTATTTGAATCGGTATGTTATACATGCAAAACACACAATCAAACCAGACAGTTTAGTCACTATATGTTGGCCTGGTTGACGTCAACACAACTAGTGCGTGTAATTAAGAATGAATATGAGTTGTCACATAACCTATTCGAGATGTAAAAGCATTATATGCAATAAACGATAAGTAAAGTATAAATGCTATGTGAATTATCCAATTTGATTTAATGTGATTTTAAGTTTATTGTAAAAAAGCTATTATGGCATGCTATCTGAGGAAATACTGTGTTTTATCAGTGAGATGTAATCCATATCATTCACTGTAGGCTTATAGATTAGCCGAACTACTTGTACCTTGTGTATCAATTTCAAATTATTTGCTTAAAACATGATAAAAATCGTAGCCGTATTTTGTTCTTTATAGTAAAGTCTTTCTAACATAACAACATGTCTAACGTCATGATCGTTTAGCACGTCTGTTTCCCGCGCTGAGATTAAAAGTTTGTGCAAAATGCATATCTCAACGTAATTAAGCATGAAATAAAAGGAAATTTTTTTGTCGTGAATATTGAATATCTCACACCAAAGTGATAAGGCGCTTATGAACATATTTAAAATTTTCTCAATTCTCTGTGAGATATATCCCATATTCACTCAAAGCAAACAAATATCCTCTACATAATATTCAAGAAATAGAAACAGAAACACACTATTAAAGCCTAATTTCTTCAAAGAACAATCCATCATCTAGATTTGAAAATCAATGGAGCTTGCGACATTTCCAAGAAAGAAATTCATTTTTGACATATTTTTTTTTATGAAAATGCAACATGTGAGAAGTTCATACTTTAATACAGTGATTCAATCAAAATTTAATTGCAATAAAGAATTGAAAATACATATCTAGGACAGATAATTGAGCAAAAAAGACTAATTAATACTTCCTTTGATATTAAATTGTTATATATATTTATTCATTATGTTGTGTTCAACGTCGCACCAACGCAATTATAGGTCATATGCCGACTTTCCAGCTTTGATGGTGGAGGAATACCCCAGATGCATTATTTCATCACGAGCGGGCACCTGGGTAGAACAACCGACGTTCCGTTAACCAGCTGGATGTCTTCCTCGCATGAAGAATTCAAAGCCCGGAGTAAGGCTCGAACCCACATCGATGAGGGGCGAGTGATTTGAAGTCAGTGACCTTAACCACTCGGCCGCGGAGACCCCATTATATATAGGGTAAGGATTAATGTTGTTCTTACAAGAGTCTCTCAAATACCACATGGATGGAGATGCACTGTTGTAGATTCAACCATACAATAGAAACACATTATTTTCTGAGGTTTATATACGCATTACAATATTTTTGTATTATTCCTAAAATTATTCAACATCCTACAAGCAGTGCCAATTGTTACTTTATTCTGTGATCATTCTTAAACAATGTCAAAATGTTAAAATAGTCATATTATTTGTTTTTATACTGATTTATGTACAACGGCATTCTATTAAAGTTGACTATGATTGTTGTGTTCTACTAAATTGTAAAGCAATCGTCTATTGACAAAGAAGATTATCAAAACAAATAAAAACAATAATTAATTTTCGCAACCATAACGTTTTTATAGGAGGATAACAGTTTTATGTCAATGTGATTGAAAACAGTATCTCAACCTTATAAATATAAAATGTCTTGTAGTGCATAGTTTTCCTTTTCCTTTTTGTAAAATTCTTATATCATCCTCCAAGGAATTCAATATTTATACAAGATGCCTGATATCAGTGAATAGAAATGCGGACCCGACTTTGCATAACCAAATTAGTTATACTTAATACTTAATAATAATTGCTCTCAATTTTGTAATACGAATTAGTGCACGCATGCTGGTCTGAATCCTTGCTGGTCGCAAATGCACTATGCTCGATTTCTCATGGTGCGGCTCATTTCAATATTAAGCTGGAGTAACTGGAAAAAATGAAGCATATTTTTGATACATTTCAGACGTCAGCCTTTCAGAAAAGTATGGTGAAGATATAGAGGATATTACATGTGTGTCTTTTTATACCGAATTTATTAAACGAGGTGAATAAATTGATAAAATGCGAGTCTCTGCCGAGCATTTTATCAGTTTTATTCAACGAGTTTTATAAATTCAATGTAGAAAGTCACAAATGTAATATTCTTTTTATCACATGTTAGCCTTTCCTGTCAAAACATCAAATGTTCTACTTTCAATTACAGTACTATATAAACAAGTCAATTTGACCAACGTCTACTTTACTATGAACGACGTCGACGTCAAAGCTTTATTACACTAGTGTGTTATCATTTTGTTTTATTTGATGGCTTTATTACACTCCCGCGACGTCAAACATGTGATAAAAGCATATAAATACTTTTGTCAATGGTTATTTATTATCCGGAAAGTGTGATCTCTATTGACACATTTATTCTTTTATTTGTGCTTGTCTCAGACATGTAGTTTAATTATTTTGACAAACTAAGTGCAGTTTTTGAAACAGTTATCTCTTTTTTGTACATCTCATTGACTTACGTACAGGATTTATATTTCGATCAAATTCGGCATGGTTCTGGCTTGGAATCGTTTAATTTGTATCCATTGCTTTTTACATAATGCCACACTGTTTTCTCTCAAACATAGAAACTCCTTATCAGATAGACGCTTAAAATGATAAGACAACCATTGACGCGTTGTTAACCCTTGTCACCATATCGTATATTAGAAACATAACTTGAAGCCTGTCCAATAGATACAGTAGATACATTCATCAAATAATCTTTTTATAAACATTGGTAACGTCAATGGAAAATTACCGAACGCTAAGAAAGAGAATTGTATGAATAAAAATTGCTATGGTAATATCTTAGGCATTTCATGACAATATCAACAATGTTATTTTCCGGTCTAAAAAGGCGCCAAGTGCATTCAAGAATCGTAAGTTTTGACACTTTGAGTGAATAGAAACAGATCATATGCAGGAATGAAGCAACAGGTATTTGTTGCAACATATTTAATGTTTGGAAGTAACTTTAATTGTGTGAAAACCTATTAACACTTAAAATTCATGGAATCATTGTGTAAACAGTTTCTTTATCGCTGAAATATATTGTAGTCAATTGTAACCTGAGCATTGTGGCAAAGGTAACACCTGTAGCTGATTTTTCCAACTGTTGATAATTGTAACTAGAGCTACATGCCAGTCCAAGAACGTTCTATTTTTTGTAAGTTATGTTTAATGTAAAGAATAAACAACTTAATACTTTAATAGTAAAATTAAACATGAAATATATTTTGAAAAATGATTAGCGGTTTCGGCCAATGAAAATGGTTCAAAGCACATTGTGCTATTGTGCTTGAAGTAACATAAGGCGTTTTGATATTTTGTTATAAACACATAAAGCTGAAATCCATTTAGAAATTAAGAACAATTATATAGTTAAAAAACACTGCTTTCAGTATTGTATATGAACTATTACAGTAACAGTCATATGTTTGTGACGTTGGGGGAGGGGGGGGGAGGGGACACGGGGTCTAATAGTAGTGAAAGGATTCAATAATATTTGTATAGAGCTCTATACCATATATTTGGCTTAATTATGCTTTATTTCATTTTAGTTCCATATCAGGACTAACTCATACAACACAGTACATAAGGACAAAATATTACGAACATTTTATAATATTTTGACAAGAACTCATCCAGGGAACAGGTCGAGGCCAGATATATTGATGCTAAACATCAAGATACTTTGATCGTAAAGACAAACTAAATCTAATCTTATTGTAGTGCAAATTGTGTAGTGCAGTTGATATCGTGTTTTTTTTTTCCTTATCATTTCGTTTAATCCTTAAATGCATCAAATGGATCACAGTTTTCAGATATGATGTGTTCCGTCAAAACTCATTTCATATGAAAGTCTGTCTGCATTTAATTGAACTGCGTGCATGGCCTAATATTTTGCGGAGGAATCACCTCCAATCCTTTCATAATAACAGACCGCCTTTGATAACGTTATTGAGAACGATAATTCCTTTAAACTCTGACATTTAAAATAAACTCCTTTGGGAACCAGACGATTCATTAGTTATTATTCGCTTTCGATATATTAGGAGATGAAAGTTATTGATGAACGGAGACACACTGTGTGTCTCACTATCATGACAACTATAGAATTGCCGCCCACGTGTTTCATATTCTGCATTTCTAATGCTGTCGTAGAAAAAATAACATAAAGCTATTCCAGAAAAAAAATCATATTATGCTAAATTGCATAATACTTCAAAGGATATTTTGAAGCAATAAATTTAAATTTTAATAGAAATTCCTTCATCTAAATGTATATCAAATAATGATTTTAGGGATAATATTACAAATGTGTTCATAGGAGTTAATACCAGGTCCGTGACTTTCTTTTAGACTCATACAATATAAAAGAAGAATCGTTGCAAATATAAACCACATCCAAGCTAAGTGAAGCAGCCTCGGTTTAAGTGAGGTAAACTATTGAAAAGATATCCCTCACACCAAATAGCAACAGCTTATTCATGATTGGAATTCAATTAAAGTTTAATTGAATGTACTCCGGGATCATGAAGGATAAGAAGATGATTTTGCAACATTCACTGGTTTCAGTGGTTCTATTTGAACATAACTGGAAATGTTTATTCCCATTTATCAATGACTGGCTTTAAGAAGGGTGCTGATTTTAAAATCAGATCGTACGCTACTTGAACTTAGTTAATTAATGAAATAATTTGATGGACAATTTTCTACTAATTACTTTTATTGTGATATCATGCGAAGCCTTACACTAACATTGACACTAAGGACGCCGTGATTAAAAATGTCACTATGCCTGAAAGCGTCGCTAGGAAGGTCAATATTTGTGAAAGTTCACCTTGTCATATTGAAAATAATTTCATTATGACAGCATTATGAATTATCCATAACTTTTATTTGCCAAGAGACTACGTAAGGAGGATTTTTGAATGCAATGTCCCGTCTGTAACATTAGATTATGTTTCAATTTTCCCTACAATATGGTTCTAAATTTTAGCAGCAAGCAGACATTTCCTATGTTCCAAGTACTGTTCACGGAAATGTTAGAATGCTGTATAAACATACATGTGAAAAATAAAGCTTCTTCATAAACAGATGCATAAAACATGTGTATTTATGGTGGCTTGTTCATTTTGTTAGTACACAACGACAAACGCCATTATGGCGCACATACGAATGTCGTACCGCCAAACATTGCGCTACCAAATGTCGCCCCGGCGGGGCACCATAACGACGTTTCTGGCTGTGTCGCTGAGAGAGAACGAAATTACGAAATGACACATATCAGCCACCAATTGTATCGGCTTCTCTGGATCCAAAAGTGCACAGTGTCTGGACATAAGAGTCACATTTAATGAATCCAAGCCACGAGAAATTTCTTTTGAAGCATAATATGCAGCCAGACAAGTTACAATACATTCTGATTGATTGAGACTGTTTATGATTGGTAATGAATTGTCAGAAACATTATATGACCTCTAGTCAAAGTCTATGACAGAATAGCATGAAGACTCTTGCCGTAATATCTTAAGCCACAGTCACTTAAGTTTATTAAGTTATTTATCGCAACGAGTTTGTCGTATATTATCAAATTTAACGCAGAAACGTGTTGCAAATTATTTATAATTATTTATAATTATAATTACCATTCCAAATTTATCGTTAATAGTTAAATTTTAACAAGTGAAACTATGCAAAGTAAACACAGTGCAAAAATAAATAAAAACGAAACCCTTTAAGGTTGTTTTGCACATTTTGGTAATCTGGAAGTGAGGGCGCAACGTCTTTTTACCGGAAAACGTGTAATAAAGACTGGATTTGGTGTACGGAAATGAAGATCACTTTATCATGTTTATGAATTAATGGCAACCAGTGAGAAAACTTATTACAATTGTAGTGTTAATATCTTTCTCAAGTCTAAACATGGCATGAAACAGCTGACTCGTTAAGTAATTCATAATACTGTCTTAAAATTAGCTTGAAATGTGGGGTTCACGTTAATCAAGGTCAAATAACTCCAAAATAAGCGCACGGACATATAAATTTCATTTCACCACATTATTGACTACATGTGTATTTATAACCGTAAAAAGTTTCATTAAATTCTATTTGTGAAAATGTTATATAGGTTGTGATTTTTCCTAAGACTCCCATTGCATTGTGAAAAAATTGTGCGAGGTCCAAATTTTTCGAACCAGTCTAGCATAAAAACAAGTATACGACCCTATCTTTTTAGTTGCTGAATATTCTAAGTACATTTTGAAGTTTTGAAAAAGTAAGGGTGTAAACAAAATATTCATTGTAGAAAAAAAATCGATCCGAAAGTGCAGAACTACCTTCATTACGTTATTTGTCTCAACGAAAGAAGCTTTCTGTTTCGCCCAAGGAAAAATCTACATTAGGCAGCTTGTGAAAATGTTGTTTTCTTATACAATGACATTTAAAGCCATACCTCTGGGGAATTGCAAGGAATAGGAATTGTCTTCAGTTAGTGTAAGCCGTTGATTTACTAATAAAAAACAGTAATATTTTATCGCGTTAGAATATCAGAACTGAACTTACAAGCTAGTGTTGTATTTTAAATCAAACAGAAATGGTTCACTGCTTCCTTTAAGGTTGGGTGTCTTCAAAAGATGTAGCATAAATTCGTGTAATGAAGCACATAAGCCTATTTGTAGAAGATCAGTTAATCTACCCAGATGACAGCCATTGCCATAAATATGGTCTTCCGCTAACATATGATGATGATGGAAATAATGAAATTGATCACGTGATCTTTTGGAAGCATAGACCTCAACCAAGCAAAAAAAAAAAAAACAAAAAAAAAAAAAAAAAAAAAACAAAAAAAAAACAGCCATGGTTTCATTGAGTCTGTTTGTGATTGGTAATGAAAGATACAGCAAGTCTCCTGCCCCTAGCACTGGCTGAAGCCTCAAGTAAAACTACTGAATAAATTCCATGATCTCAAACGACTAGAAAATATAACAACAGTGAGTTCAATACGATAATGAAATATGTAACACCCCATCCACTCCCAAACATGGCACAAACGCTTTGATTATGTCTGTTAATTAGAGGTATTGAAATATGTAACAAACGTAATTACTTAAACATAATAATGTAATCTGTCGTCTATTAAACCTCTGTAGCATCTGTTTAGGGAGTATTTCTATGAAACGTGACTTCCCCGGTTTGATATTCATCCTTATTTATCCTTAGGTTTTTGTGACACGTACACCGTGTGTCATGTTCAGCTCCCATTATAGTCTGACCTAATTTTGCTGCCGTCAGCAAAATACAGATACAATAATTACGTCAAAGTACAATCCCCTTTAAAACTAATAGCACTTTAAAACCAATCCCTTCCTACAATACCATTTATAATAATGAGTTTCTGTCGTGACTTGTAATAAGCAAATGATATTCTAGAACATACATTACATCTGAAGTGGTGATAAATATTATAAAGTCTGCTTTAGTCTATACATTACCCTAAATAGGGAAGAAAATATCGAAAGGTCAGTGACTCGTTTCAAAAAACTAAGTGTATCTTTTCATTTAGGCTTTTAAAATTATTATGCTTTGAATACTAATATTTCTGGTGACAACAAGATTATTTCTTCTTAGTATGAATACAGCATCAGTCCAAAAGCGGCATAAAGCATCTTAATTGACATTTTTGAGTGATATATTGTCATCAAGAGTAACAAATTGTCGGCATTTCAAACATACTCTGCCATAAATTGAGTTATATCTTTAATAGGTCCATAATTAACATCTGATACGTTGCGGCTTTTAAAGAATTTTGTATAGAAAAAACTTCTGTTGACATTTACCTAATCTTTAAGAATAGTATTAAAGAAGACACACTTTATTGAAAGAATGCACGCAAAATTAATATTGATTTATTCTGTGTGAAGATATTCTTTTTTTCAAAACACGACTTTGTATAATGATAATTATCTAAGGCATTTTTCATTCAAAATAAATTGTTTTAAACAATAAAACATGATAGAACAAGTAAATTTAAACACAGTCATATGAGTTTGATAATCTTCAATTTATTCCATTAAACTTGATATAATATTAATCACATAACCGACGAAGAGATGATGTAGTCAGGCTCAAGTTTCACGAACGCTTTGAACATCATCAGAGTGGTCCTGTTTCAAGAATGCTTGCTCTGGTCTGTCATGCTTGGTCGATATTACAACAAAAATTTTAATTGAAAAAAAAACCCCAAAAAACAATATATACTCAAACAAAATTCTTTCCAGACGAAAGTAACAGTTAAGTTGAACATGATACAAGGGCCACAAAAAGTTATTTGTTTATGTGTTTCAAATAACAATCATAATTAATACAGAGATTATATTAGGAAACTAATTCTACCACTGCTATTTTATAACAATCAATAGATTTCTAATAAAAGCCCGTATTTCACCTTCATATAATAGAAATAGAAAGTCTCTGTAATTGAGAATCGTAATGAAGTAACGTGAGTATTTAAGTTCTGCTCGAGACGTTTTCACAAAGGAACTTCAGAAATCTTGAGTCTCTTAGGAGCCATAACTATTTCAAGGGCAAAAAATGCCTAACAGTAAGTTGAGTTTTTTTTAAAAGCATAATTAAGCTTTCAAAAAAAAAAAAAAAAAAAAAACAACTGGAAGAATTGTTTTTAAAAATCGAGACTATACAAAAAACATGGCAGTTTGAGTTTTAAATACTTCTTTACCTTTTATTAAACATATGACGTTTCTAAGGAATTGATTTTTAATCTGTCCTGATATCACGATGTAAAATTTGAAAATTTCTTTCATTTTAGTTGGAAAAAGTATTGAAACATTTTACTGAAGTTTAGAAATACGGTGAAAATAAATATCTAGATCTGTTTTGTTGTTGCCAATATGTAATATTCAATTTCTAAATTGTCATTTCCGAAAGTAGCCTACTTTACAGATACGAGGCTCCTTTCAAAAAATGGTACCAAGTGTTGATAATGAATGAATTTTATGGTATCGTTTTGCATTAAGGCGGCGATAAGATATTCGTATGATAAGTCTTCGGCTATCGGTCTTTCCAATGAATTTTCGGAACAGCAAGACACACACATAAAAAAAGAAAAAAAAATGCTCTTTTTTATATTGCCATCTGATAAAAATACAATATTCCTATGTTTTTATTTGAAATATCATGGAATCTGAAGAAATCCAACACAATCGTGTCGATTCATTTTTTAATTTACCTTGAGAAATATATCGTTTAAGCTATCAATAAATGTACATTGCAAATTTCGACGGCCGTTTTCAATGATTATTTTTTTGAATGACGCAATTTTGTATTTGTTTTTTATTCTTTTTTTCTGTATTTATATGAACGGCGTTCAATCTCGCGGAAAGTGTCTGCCTTGGTATTATCATCGATGTAGCTTATACTAAAATAAACGTTGTTTCCTTTTGTAAAAGTGCATCATGAATGTGAAAGTAACAACATTAACACGGAACCAATGCAAAACGGACTATATAATGAAGTCAATTGTCTGGGAAAATGTAACTTTTAAGGGATGATCATAGAAAATAACACTTTGCATATAATTTTGTATAACTGTTTATGTTTTAAAGACTCATAATGTCTTTGTTTATTTGGCGGCCAGATTTAATGCCATGAGCATGAAACATTTTAATTTCTTGTTAAATAATTGTTTTCTCTGATATCTGTAAAATGCTTGAATATTTTAATTTAGTTTTGCAAAATCCATTTTTTTAGATTATCTCCCTTCATAAAATCTTGTGTCGTAGAGTCTCCGAAAGAGTGGGTTTGTTTTGATAGTATCGTCTTTTTTAAGAGGAACGCCTAAAACAAGCCAAAAGTAATAAATGCATAGTCAAGTTTTGAGTTAATCGTCGCATCATTTATAAAACTTTATGCAAAAGTATTATAACTATAATAAGACTAAAATATGATTATATCCGAGTTAAAGCAAAGACCATTTAGTGAGGTATGGCAAAATACATTTTTTTGTCTTGTGCATTAGATACTTTTATTAATAATTATGATAATTCCTGTAGGTACCAAACACTATTGACTGCCATTTTGATTATTAAGTACAGAGTCAGAGAATGTTGACATTTAAACAAGATATCTACGTATTTTGATGCTTCGTATTTCTCATGAAAATGAGTCTGCTGGTTGCTTTTTCATACGAATCAGTTCTTAATGTCAAGGACTTCTTAACACTTTGAAAATAGAGTTGCGATCTCATTACATAAAGGCATCAAAGCAAACAACTGATCAAATCATTTTACAGATTGTTTTACGTCCAGTTCTGAAACAAGACTGTTTGGAATATGATGTGTATGCAGCTTTATACATTTGAAAGATTCATTGGCGAAACATTATGAAATATCACAATGTCTGTTATTATAAGTTTACCATTACCACGCCGCCTTAAAGACGCACCACAACCTTCTGATCTACATTAAAACACAAAATGATCATACTGAAAATCATTCTCTTGAAAAGAAAATGTAATGATACATACAACAATGCACAGATGTTTATGGTGCAAAATAATTACGGAAGAACAAGATATTCGATTTTATAATATTACCTTCGCATTTTCGCAGCGCATGCTAAGAAACAACAACATAACTCGATTATATCCTGCGGCATGCATCTTTCAAATTCGAAAACAAGTCAATTCAATGAATAATTTGATACTTAAATGTCAGTTTCAGACAAATTATATGTAGTACTTTATATGTCATCCACTTTGATATATTATAGTTCGAATGTCTCTTGCACAAAAACAAGGTAGCCTTGTTATTGTCTTTTCGCGTGTTTCCATGTGTTTAAGACACCTCGAACAAATTTTTACCGACTAATTGGATCGAAGATTATATTTTCAGATATCTCTTAAATTTTTAATACACATTAGGTGAACGACGTATTCAAGCAAATGTAAAGGCACGCTTAAATCTTCACGTAACACAGGTATTTGAAATTTAATGATTACTGTTGTCAGATTGTTTTTCGTTGAAAGGCAATAACAATTTGCAAATTGTTTTGATGTATTCCCTTTTTAAGTTTTGCAAGGTTTTATCTTGTAAATCTTTATCTTGAACGAGTCATTGTCGACTTATTTTTGGATGCGGCAATTGCATTTGACATGCTTGTCTTGAGCAAATATGGCGCTTAGTAATATCTTAACATTTTCAAATTGAACATAAACTATGCCTTGTGACGTCATTCGCCTTAAAATAAAATGACATCGCGTAAGGGATTAATACACAAATTTTCTTTGAGCTAGATTATCGTTTAGATATGAAGGTCTTCGACTTTTGTCTCGTGTTCCATTTGTTACTGAAAAAATGTATTTCATTTCATCTGTTGTTATTCAGGCAAATTCCATAGACCTTGTGTATCTTTGAAATCTTGTGAAACGATTTGGTATCAATAGGCGCCAGGGATGACGGTCGTCGGGGATTAGTATCAAATAGAAACAATGTTAGCAACCCAACGCATACGCTTTCACATTTTCATAAAATACTTCCATGTAACATAAGTTTTGAGGCCCTTACATAGTAACATATTTTTTATGTTTTGTAAATTGCAATTGTTTTATGTAATACGCGTAATGCATAACACAGAGATTAATATACGAATAGCGCGTGGCTCTTGGCCATTTAAGCACACTTCGAAAGGATAAAAGACCTGGGGTCAATTACTTTAAAATGTAATTAATTAAATGACAATTACATTGAGAAATGTCCAATTAAATAACAATTACCATTACATGATATTTAGTAATGTAATTAATTAAATTACAATTCCATTGCAAATTGTATTTAATTACATTCAATTACAATACTAAATGTGGTGCTTCTTACAGTAGCAAAGTTCTTTACTTTGTACACATGATAATTCACCTGTAAACTGATTTCAATTATTTCAAAATTTAATTTAAGCTCAAAGTAAAATGTGTGTTTGCGGGAGAACATCACTCAGTCTTTAATGTTATTGCAAAAGGAGTTAAAAGTCAGCCTTAATTAATAGTTATATTGATAATATATTGTCAAGCAGAATTTGGTAAGAGAAGATGCATGTAAAGTCAGGCATTTCTCTGAGATCTGAATTGTCTTTGAAGTTTATGTGATCATGGTTCTGCAATATGTTTCAAATTTAACTAGACTAAGTATGATTCAGTATTCAATCATTTACATTTTAAACATAAGTTTTATCCTTGACACTACATGTTATCCAAAGGACCACACTGAAAATAAATTGTAAAACATTCATGAGTTTTCGTAGAACATCTATGCCACTAAAACTGTAGAATACTCATAATGTCTACAATATTTATTATATTTTTTATCTTGTTAGGACTGTAATGTCAAATGCTATGTCGTTTGTATCATTTAATACAACGAATTTTATCACGATAAAACTGATTAAACTAAATGCTAAGCATTTCAATTTTTGCTCTGATAACAATATAAAAAATAATGATGCAAATGACAATTTTAAATTATAATTTGATCATTTTCTCCAATACATCGTGACAAAGATCATCAAAGACTACCAGTTGGTTCTAATAAATGAATTATATTAGAACAAAGGAGCTATGTCTAAGGGATTAGCACTTACCATAATATTCTATTGTTATTTTTTCACAGCTATGAAATGCAAATTACCATGTTAAAGCATATATATCTAAATATATATATACTATTTGTTCAACAAACTGGATTAACGTGTGCCATGTAATTGGAAAGTTATTGAAATGTAATTGTCAATTACACCATAAAACTGTAAATGTAATTGATAAAAGATCCAATTACAAATTAAATTCAATTACTTAGGCAATGTAATTTAATTGCAATTTATTACAATTACATTTTTAATTACCCAAGGTCTGAAAAGTTAAAACTGCACGGGAAATCTACGCTTACGTTTTATTTCTATTTATGTTTTTGTTTACATTACCACAAATATAAACGACATTCAAAACGGAAACGATATTTTGTATTATTCCTGAGTCGACATTTTAAAACATTTTTATAACTTTCTTCTTTTCGTATTTCTGTCAGTCCTCTTTTAATCCGTTTTGCTTGTGACAATGTGCACTTAACTTTATAAGGCAAAGTGTTTAGGTACATCGCCCCTCCAGACTAGACTTCTTTTCAAGATAAGACAGCTCATTTGTGACTTATTAGTTTACTTAGAATGTCTTAACGACGTGTTTGGAATGTCAGAAACGGAGATAGAAAATCTTATTTTGTATCTTACCCCAAAGTATTTTATACTAGATTAAATTCCTCTACGACTTCTTTCTACTTTTCAGATTTTATTTACTTAATTCACAACAGCGGGTGCAAAGTGCTGTGTGGCGGCAGTAAAAAGTCGCCCCGACTTCATCTCAGTGTTGTTATATTTTCTGGTCCTTCGGAATTATTGATTTCAACTCGTATAGATTTGAAGATTGAATACTGCTTAAGCCGGTGCTAGGGGGCAGAAACAAGTTCTATAAATAGCACCGATCGAAGCTCACGTCTGCTAGGGTATAAATAGGTAGATTGATGTCAGAGAGATCATTCGGTATCCAGCGACTGAATAAATTTAACTAATAATTTATCCCAGTACTTTGATGAAGAAGTTATTGCAACTACACTGTCAGGGCGGATATATTATTCAAAAGAAAAGCGTTTGAAGTTCATAGACTAAAGAAGAGTTGCAGAATTTCAACAAGGTTTCGAGCTATAGGGCCAGCGCACATAGGAGTTTTACCTTAAGGATAGTTGAATGCTATAGACAACAGCAAATATAGGCTGAGCATTGGAAAGCTGAGACGGAGACCCAGAGTGTGATAATCTTTTGAGATAGTAGGAGAGTTCCAGCTTATAGACGGTTTAGCGTTATTGGCGAAATACAGCCAAGACATCGGGGTTATACCTAAATAGTAGTTAAAATGATATAAGTGATAGCACTGTGCATCCAGGGCATTCTTACTTAGTTGCAGCTTTAATTAAGAGAGCATAGGCTGAGCATCTATGCGATAGGACTCATACGTTGTTATTCTCACGGGAACTTCGGCCCAAAGTATAGTATATCCAGCCTATAGGAGTTAAAGCTGCTCATGTTGAGTTGAAAGGTATTAGTTGAAACATTGAATGCTTTTGCCTGATCCCTGAAATTATCTAGCTCATAACTGAGATCATTTACGAATCATTGGTATACGAATCATTTAGGTAAAGTAGCCAGAAGAAATGTATTTTATATACGAGATACTTGGGCTCACCAGCTATACGATCAACAAAGGACATTCTACATCGTTTGTCAACTTGTCTAAGACATAGTCACCTTAGCAATTGGACCTATTTCATTGTTCAAGATACTATTTTACAAGATACTAAAGACGTAGGCACTTCTCTGGGTCATATAACTCGTATTCTGCCACGACACCTTAGACAATTAATGCACTTCATTATACACGGTGTAGGGTACAATCTCAGCACATCTAGTACATTGTATGCAAGATCGCCTAAAATATTACAACAATAATTGTGGTAAATCTTGTCCTTGATGTGTAAAGCATTGTGTTTGAAAATTAATAAAATGCAAGCTGTTACACTTTGTGCAAAAACCTCCACAACACCTGTGCTTCTCATAACATACTGTTTCTCGGCAAATAAAGCTGCATAAATAATATATTGTGTAACCTAGTTCTAAACAAGTTAATCATGGATAATTTGTTTCTGAAGAAAGTTCAGTCCTGACTACTGCGCATTATTATTAATATTTCATCTAGGAAACCACGGCAAAAACTCACATCAAAAGAGGCTTGCGATTATTACCTGAACTGACATTCACAGCCTATCCTCTGGGGAAACTTGCAGAATCTTCATTACTAATCTTGGCTGCTGTTTTATCAGGAGATGGTAGTGATACACGAGTCATAACAGCTTTTGTGATTTTATGGCCTATATCTTTGAAATTATGACAAGGAAATTACAATATAAAATCTCCAAAGATAGATATTTCCTTACATGTAGAAACGTGCATTTATAGCATCAAATTTAAAAGAATATTATTTTCCAAGGAGTTCAAAATTATTACAAGCGAGCCAGTATTTCCATCTGCAACTTCAACAAGAGAAAGATTGTTATTACCCAAAGCGAAAGTTCGTACCTGTAGAGGAAGGAATATTAAACCAGTGCCAGATGGTTCCTGTTCGGATGTGGTATTTAGCAAAATTTTAACTATTAACCATTTGAAATCTGAATTCAAATCAAATATTATCAGCATTGAGAGATGAGGTTCAATTTGATAATTACTGATTATATTTTGATAACTTTTTGACACTTTTGATCCCGTTTTTTTTAATAAGAGGCTTTAAACTCTTACCAAAGTGATTCTTAAGCTATTTTGGAAAAATAAGATGCGTCACTACTTCAGTGTATTGAGTGAGCTTTTTAATTTAACTAAACGTTACATTGAAACCATGATCAGTCAGCCTAATAATTTGTATTCGTAATATTATGCGAAGTCTTGGATTTACGTTATCTGAGTCAATAGTCTGAGAATACCAACGGAGATGAGTTCAACATTCTACCGCCATTGTGATTTAGAGTGGACAAAAAATGTACACGAAATGATTAGATATTACAGAAAATGCATAGACATAAGAGCAAAAATAGTGTACACACAAATGCAAAAAAAAGTGTAGATGAACAAGTGAATCGAGATCACGATGAACCATGTTTTACGCTGGAGTCAGTTCTTGAACCCGATTACCGTTTGATATTCAAGTGTTGCAAGAACAAATAATACAGTTTGTTCTTGTATTGCACTACAAATACCAATGTTTTCCCCTGTATAAAGACACAAACGTTAACGACACTTCATGGGCATTGTGAAGATACTAAACCAGAGCTTTCAAAATGATATTTTGTCATGCTCAGGGATGTTGTCATTAAAATAATGCATTAAATATAGTATTTAGTGCTGTAGACTTCAAATTTAATATATCATATTTCAAAAACTGATTCAAATTATATTTTTGTCAATTAAAATAGTTCCTTATATCATTATTGTCATTATCATGATTATATTTGTTATTATCATTATTATGATTATGATGATGATGATGATGATGATTATTATTATTATCATGATGATGATGATGATTATCATTTTTTATTATTATTATTATTATTATTATCATTATTGCTATTTTTACAACACTAGACCTATAATATCAATACTCATATGACAAATACAACAGACCAAATTAAACTAAAGAAATAAGATATATAATAGATTGTACAAAACTACTATGTCAATGTGCAATGTTGTGCAAAAAATATATTTTACAGGCGTTAAATTTAGTCAGTGTATCAGAATATCTAATTTTGAGAGCGTTCCATACAATTTACGCAAAGCTCCTGCTACCAAATAGACAGATAGATTTATTCAGGTATAAGATCATATACACAATTTAAAAATACAAAGATCGCATTAAGTAAGATATGGCTTGTAAGATATTTAAAACTGAGCAAACAATTTCTAAAGCTAACATGTTACTTACATTTACATAATATTGCATAACATAGATAAAAAAAACATGTATAGATAGTTTTTATAAAAGTGATAAAAATTAACAATGATTTAATAATGATAAAAAAAATATGTATAAAAAAATATTTCAGGATCTTATACCAAGCGTAACCCATAAAAGTAGCTTAAAAAGCACCTATTTCCAGTGGGGTCCTCGGCTTAATACGGTACTGATTAAGTTATATGTATGTTAAGTAAAAAGAAAAAAAAAAATATCAATGTAAAACTAATACGCGAATGAAGAATAAACAAAAAAAGTACATACTAAAGAGAGTGTATTTTTGGTTAGTACCTCAGTAATAACAACTAAAAGTTAAAAAATTATTAATCTAGACTTTAGCACAACTGATGACATGTTATCTTTAGATCATTTGTTCCTAGCTATTCAGTAAACTTCTAGTTACTTTTCATATATGATGGGGAATTCTTGAATAGAGCCTTGAAGATATACGGGTAAGAATTTTATGCTGAACACCGTATCTATCTCATTATCAATGGTGTTTATTCGATACACGAGCAATATGCCTATGACGGGAGGGTCTTGTTATAGTGCGGGCTTTTGCGTTCTGGACATTTTATTCCTATCTAGTTGCCGTGGCCAAATGGTTATAAGGTTGCTGATACGAAATCACCTGCCAACCCCCATCAGAAGAGATACGAAATTCTGGCAAGCAAGGAAGCCAAGTAACTGCTTTAAGATTGATATTTCAACTCGGTTGCGTTTCAATGCCTGAAATATCAACCGAAGGGGCACCTGGTATATTCCTTAATCATATACAGCTCGAAAGTCGTTGTGTGACCGATATTATGCCAATGATACTTAAATTGTTGGGAACAAACAAACACATGCTATATATTTATATTACATGTTTCTCTGTTAGTTCACGCCATTAATGTGTCTGGTATGTAAACATATTTTCAAATAACTAGCAATTGAAAATAAGTTTAAATCAATTAACAGAAAAAGTAAATAGTACATTTACAATACTACATTTCCTTCTTAAAGTAGATTTGCTTTTTCCAGTAAGTTTCCACACATGTGTCGATTTTTTATATCTTCTCATTGAAAACTGTCGCAAAACAGCTCATTTTTCATAAATTTCTCATTTAGGAAAGCTCAATTACAATAATTACGTCAAAACTTGATGTTTGACTTTAAGTTCCCATTAAAATTATAACACTGTAACACTTCTTACTATGTCATTTCCATTAATGAGATTTTATCGTGACAAGAAAAGAAGCATTAATACACTAGACAATATATCATGCAAAGGAGTGTTTTCTGATAACGAACTTCTTTTGTTTTATTATGATGAATGGCTTCTAGTGCCGGATTTATACAAAGCGTCTCAATTGAAATTTCGAGCATCAAAATTATACATAATGACAATTAAGGAAGACTGACTTAATGTAAGTCAATGGGAGAGAACTTTTCAGAAGTGTGGCATATTTGGCATTAACTTGTTTTAGATATCGCTTATATGCAGTTTTGATGCTAATTTTAAAGGCGCTCGCGGTAGTTTTTTCGGACGGGTCGATATTTACTCCAACAACGTGCGAATTGGTTGTTCCTAATCCCCGTGCCGTACCCGTGACATACATTTGTTTTCGGGAACTATCGGTTTTATTCGGAGAAAAGCGGAAACCTACATTTATAACATCATAATACTTCAGAAACACGTTAAAATCCGCTTTTTAAGAAATCTGCCGTTTGATAATTTGATATATATATCTATATTTAATGACTTATTAAAGTTATTAAATTATTAAGTATTGTGTCAACATTTATATACTTTCGTGTATAATAATATATGAAAATATAAACAACCGTGAAATATATTTTCTAATAGACTTCAGCTTCCGCACATTTCCGCCATTCTCCGTACAAAACAGATTATTCCCGAATATCGATAAACACTGAAAAGAGTTTCCGTAGCATTTATTGAGAAATCTTTAACCTACATCCTTCAAACTTGGTAGGATGATTGGCCAAATGGAGAAGATAACCCATATTGCTTTTTCTTTGCGGACGATTCGCAGTTATATATCAAGCGTTCAAACCAATAAACATTAGGTCTATTGAAGAGACCATCCATCGCGTTGAAAGTTGCCTACAGGATATAGTTAGTTAGATGAATACCAACATATTGAAACTCAATGCTGAATAAACAGAACTAATCATATTTACATCTGAACATAAAGCACAATCTGTTTCAAACATATCTGTGACAGTGGACAGCCCTGAAATCAAACAATCAGGCAGTGTTAGGAACCTCGATGCTTTCCTGGACTCGAACATGAGGATGGAGCAACATGTGAATAGTGTGTATAGGAATTCCTATAATTGTGGCAAATTAGTCACATCAAACAATATATAACCGCAAACGCAACCAAATTTCTAAAGAAACTCTCTTGTTACATCACGTTTGGATTATTGTTACTCTCCTCTATATGGGATTCTAAAACTGTCAATGAACAAACTACAATATGTCCAAAATACGACAGCTAGAATCGTAACCAGAACATCCAGATACGACCATATAACACCCGTGCTGCGTGAACTCCATTGACTCCCTGTGCAGTGTAGGTAGAATACAAAATTCTAATACATACATATAAGGCACTCGAATATCAATACCAGCTTATGTAGTGAACATGTTAGAAATATATATGCCATCCGGAAATCTGAGATCCAAGAATAATGCATTAAGACTAGTGATGCCCAAATGTCGGACAGTGCGATTTGGTGACAGGAACTTTCAGACAGCAGCTGCGAGGTTATAGAATGCCCTCCCATCTGGCATAAGAGACTGCACCTTGCAAAGTTTCAAAAAAGCGTTAAAGACGCATTATTTCATACAATTCTTTGCGAACTAATCTCACTAATTACCTGGTAGAATAATATAGGTACTGTGTCGGCCAATCAAGAACTCTAATCAAGAACTCTAGTGTGACAGAATAATATAGACCGTGTTTTTTCTGTGGGATGTATCATGGATATTCTCCGGACCGTTTTGGTGGGGATTTACCCAATCATCCGGAACGGTTTGCATTCTGTGATGCAATTCACAGGCATCAAAATGGGTAATTCTGTCTGTTCAAAATGTAGGATATCTTTGTTGTATTCTGCTCTAACCTGTAACTTTGATAGATCAGATCAGTTGAATTTTTACGATATTGTATTTTGTTTCATGTTTTGATCTGCTTACCTTTAATTTTAAACGCCATGTTTCTTATTACCGTAATGTAATTTTAAATTCATTATATAATAGTTCAATTACAATTTATATTGAACATTATATAGTTGCTTTTATGTAAAGCACTTTTGAACGTATTTTTATATGAAAAGAGTGCTATATAATAATAATAATAATAATAATAATAATAATAAATGCATAGTCATGTTTTAAATTAATCGTCTCAGTGTTCATTTAGCTTAATGCGAAAGTGTTATAATAAGCGTGGGATATGATTATATTAAAATTAAAGCAAAGACCATAGTGAGGTATGATAAAATACATTTTTGTATTGTGCATTAGATACTATTCTATTTCTGTAGGTATCAAATACTATTGACTGCCATTTTGATTATAAAGAGTCAGAGACTGTTGACATTTAAACAAAATTTATATGTACTCTGATGCTTTATATTTGTCATAAAAAATGAGACTGTTTATTGCCTTTTACACGAATCATTTCTAAATGTCAAAGGTTTCTTAACACTTGTGATCGTCAAAGCAAACAATTGATCAAATCCTTTAACAGATTGTATTACGTCCATTTGTGAAACAAGAATGTTTGGAATATAATGTGCATGCAGCTTCACAGTACATTACACATTCGTTGGTGAAACAATATACAATTATTGCCTTTTGGTGAGGTCGATATGTGGATTTATCGACCTGATAAAAGCAATATCGACGGCAACAATTGTTTTATTATTAAATCCAGCCTACTTATAAGTATAAACTTTAAATACAAATATCTGCAGCCTTTGGTCATTTTTCGTGGTCAATTATGTACGACGTCGCATTGTTTTGACGTCAAACTGTGATGACGTCACAGCTGGAGGTCAATACGTGTTTTTGGCTCCGCCTTCGAGTCAGTATGACTTTTTATCATTGATCATGTGACTACATCTAGACCAATTGAAAGGACTATAAATATAGATTTAATAATAATATAAAATATCACACTGTTTCAGTTTCGTTTCTGTTATTATACATTTACCATTGCCACACCGCCTTAAAGACGCACCATAACCTACAGACCTACTGAAGAAACGTAGCGCGGTCTAAACTTAACGTACTGCTTCATTAATTCAATAAAACGTTGATATGAAACGCATGGTTTTGGTCAAAAATCCCTCAATGTCAATTTGTAACTAAATGTATTTCTCAGTTTTTATGCAAATCATCTTTAATTACCTTTATGGAAACACAAAGGAAGGCGGGTCTTTAAGAGAAATAATAATGCTCCAATGTTTATGGTGCGAAACAATTACGGAAGTTTAAGATGTTTGATTTTATAATTTTACTTTCACATTTTCGCAGCGCATGCTAAGAACAACAACATAACTCAATTATAACCTGAAGCATTAACCTTTAAAATTCGAAAACAAGGCAATTCAATGAATAATTTGATATTTTAATGTCAGTCTCAGACAGATTATTTGTAGTACTTTACATGTCATCAACTTAGAAATATTACAGTTCGGATGTCTTTTGCACAAAAACAAGGTAGCCTTGTTATTTTATTTTCGCGTGTTTCCATGTGTTTGAGACACCTGGAACAAATTTTTACCTTAAAATGGAATACCAATTGGATCAAAAATCATATTTTTAGATATCATTTAAATTGTTAATACATATTAAGTTAACGACGTAATTTAGCAAATGTAAAGGCACGCTTAAATGTTAACGTAACACGTTGACATGCGACAGGTAATTGAAATTTAATGATGACTGTTGTCCGATGAAACAGTTTGCATATTTATTGGTTCGGTGTACAAAAATGTATTCTCTTTTTAAATTATGCAAAGTTTAATCCTGTAAATCTTTGTCTTGGAGGACGAGTCAATGTTGACTTATTTTTGTATGCGGCAAATACATTCGACAAACATGTCTTGAGCAAAAATGGCGCTTGGTAATATCTTATCATTTTCAAATCGAACATATTAACTTATGCCGTGTGACATCATTCGCTTTCAAATAAAATGGCACCGCGTAAGGGATTAATACCCAAATTTTCTTTGAACTAAATTATCGTTTAGATATGAAGGTCTTCGACTGTTTTCTCGTGACTCTTTTTTTACTAATTACATGTATTTTATTTCATCTGTTGTTATTCCTGCAAATTTCATAGACCTTGTGTATCTTACGATTTGGTATCGATAGGCGTTAGGAATGACAGCCATCTGGGATTAGAATCATATAGCGGCGATGTTAGCATCACCACGCTTTCGCATTTTCATATATATTTCCCTGTAGCACAAGTTTTGAGACCATTACATGGTAACATAATTTCTTTTAATGTTTAGGTTTACGTTACCACAAATATAAGCGACATTCAAAATGGAAACGATATTTTGTATTTCTCCTGAGACGACATTTTATAACATGTTTATACTGTTTTCTATTCATATTTCTGCCAGTCGTCTATCTTTTAATCTATTTTGCTTGTGCACTTAACTTTATAAGGCAAAGTGTTTTAGGTACATCACGCCTCCAGACTAGACTTCTTTTCAAGTTAAGACAGCTCATTCGTGACTTATTAGTTTACTTAGAACGTCTTAACGACGTGTTCGGAATGTCAGAAACGGAGATAGAAAATCTTATTTTCTAAGGTATTAGATAGAACTGTATCTTAACTGTGCAGCTTGAACAAAGTATTTTATACTAGATTAAATTCCTCTATGATTTCTTTCTGACAAACTATTGGACAGCTTTGTATGAGTAGGCTTAAATGTCAGAACATCCTGAAAATAGACAAATACTGTGAAATCAGTTAATTTCTTAGGGAAGAAATTTTGTGATTATAGCCAAACAGTTTATACTGTGGAGATATGAATTAGCTGATTAGCATTAGATATAAAAAGAAGTACACAGTCTGCCAATAATGAATCTCTATTAAATGGTATGTATGCCGTGAAAAAAGCACAATGAATTACTATTGACAAAACTTATATACATGTTGTTGTTCAAATACCTACTGCATTATGTATGCTGTGCAAACAATTGACATAAATGAAAATATTATTACTCAAAAAGACATAGATGGAATTCCATAATTAGATATCAATGTGCAGAATGTAGCCTCTCCTCATACTGCTCATTAAATCAGGAATAGCCAGGCAGCTCTCCTGAAACATGCTTTTATAGAAAATCTCTGGGGCATGATTGACAATGACATTCACAAAAAAATATACCCTATACACTTAATACACTTCATTATACATGGTGTAGGGTACCATTTCAACACTTACAAAATCTAGTACATCGTATGCAAGATCGTCTAAAATGTTATCAAAACAAAGATAGTAAATCTTGTCATTGATGTTTGAAACGTCGCAAATGTGTTTGAAAATTAATAAAATACAAGCTGTCAAACTCTGTGCAAGAACCTCCACAACATCTGTGCTTCTCACAACACATTGTTTCCCGGCAAATAAAGCTGCACAAATAATAATAATATTGTGTAACCTAGTTCAATACAAGTTAACCATGGATAATTTGTCTCAATCCGGACTACTGCGTATTATAGTAAATATTTCATCTAGGAAACCACAGCAAAAACTCGCATCAAAAGAGGCATGCAATTATTACTTGAACTGACATTTAAAACCAATCCTCTGGGGAAACTTGAAGAATCTTCATAAGTAATCTGGGCTGTTGCTTTATCAGCAGATGGTAGTGATGGTAGTGATATATGGGTCATAACAGCTTTTGTGATTTTATGGTCCATATCTTTGTAATTATGACAAGGAAATTACAATATAAAATCTCCAAAGATAGCTATTACATGTAGAAACGTGCACTACTGAATCAAAATTAAAAGGAAATATTTTACAATGTTGACTTATTTTACAAGTAATGTAAAATCATTACAGTCGGGATTGTTTTGTATGTATGTCAATTCTTTCAATGCTATTTTTATTTTTGTTGGCCTAAGGTGGAGTTAACGTCTCACTGCCACAATTTTAGGTCATATGACGACATTTTAGCTTTTGATGGTGGAGGGAGATCTAAGGTCCCATCCATATTTCAGGCACGGGCGGTCTCCAGGATATGACCACCGACCTCCCATAAGTCAGCCTGATGGCTTCCTCACATGAACGAATTCTAAATCCATAGCGAGGTTTCGTATCAGCAGAGGTATTGTGCAAGCGATACGCTACAAACCTGGTGTTAAACTATGTATTCGAAATAGATTCACAACAAAACTAGCGTTCCTGCTCGACATAGGCTAACAACAATACTATTGTTGTATTATGTGTTCGACATAGATTCACAACAAATACTGTTCCGCGGGGTCACGTGACTGGCTGGAAGTGCATACATGTCATTATGAAAATTTAAAAAAAAGTTTCTAGGGTAACATTATTTTTTCCTTGTAGCTCTTTTTGGCTTATTTAGCTTTTAGAAGTACACTAGACATTTAAGCAGCAATACCTTTTCGACTTTACATCAGAAAATATGGACACAAACATATAGATACAGACGCAGGTAAGCACGAATAAAGAACATCAATATGTCCCGGACTCGTACATAACATTCAGTAATAAAAGAAAACGGAGGTCGAAAGGAGATTTTGTTTGTTTGTTATTGTTTTAACGCCGATTTAAACAGTATTTCAGTTATGAAACTTAAGTTACAGTTAACCTTCCGAGTGTTTCTGGATTTCGTACCAGTACAAACATGCTCTTCGCAGTAACTGCAAACTTCTATTCTTGAATCAGAGGTGGAAGACGAATGATTTCAGACACAATGTCTATTATCAAATCGTCAAATAGAAATTACGCCTAGCCCATGGATCGAACTCATGAATCTGCCATCCGTAAACCTGTGCTGTCCTTATTGAGTCAAGCGGTAGGGCTCGAGAGGAGAGAGATATATTCGACTTATCTTATACTGAAGACAAAACCTTTGTCTCGAAAAACAAGTCTTTCTTTGATGAACATCTATGAAAACAATAACTTTAAGACATGATATCCAGTAACAGTGGACTTACACAACCTTTACAGACAGAAAAAATCATAAAACTGCCAAGAGAAAATGACTACAAGACACTTCAACTGAAAATACATTACAAAGTTACCTACCAAGAGGCGAGAACTCGCATGAATATTCTTATATCAAGATGAAATGATGAACTTTACGTGATGAGAATTGTGAAAAATGTATTTTCTGACTTTCAAGATCATCCATTAGTAACTGTTACTACGAAGGAAAATCACAAAATGAGCTGCGCCATGAGAAAACCAACATAGTGGCTTTGCGACCAGCATGGATCCAGACCAGCCTGCGCATCCGCGCAGTCTGGTCAGGATCCATGCCGTTCGCTAACAGTTTATCCAATTCCAATAGGTTTTAAAAGCGAACAACATGGATCCTGACCAGACTGCGCGGATGCGCAGGCTGGTCTGGATCCATGCTGGTCGCAAAGCCACTATGTTGGTTTTCCCATGGCACGGCTCAAATCAGCTCTTCAAAAAGAGATGAAAGTATTAAGCACCTTATACATGTAGTTTGCTTAAGGTAGTGGACCTGTAACGAAAATCTTCAAAGTTTCTTTATTTCAGCATTTCGTTTTTTGACGTAAATCATGTTTAGCTATAGTTAAGAGAAAGTTGAATTGCTTACAAATACAAATACATAATTACACGGAAATAACAGTGCGTCATTTCCTGTACACTACCTTAAAATTTTGTAATTACATTTGATGACAGTTTTCTTTCACTTTTGACCACAGTTTTGTGTTGGCTTCAGTTTGTTGCATCCAAAGTTGTTTCCCTTAGATATTGCTGGAAAGGTACCATCTCTACCAAGTATTTTCCCCATACGTTGTACTGTAAACCTGAGTTGAAAAAAAGTGATATAAAGAGAAATTTGATGGCTATTAACAGAGTTTCGTAATCTGTAAAAACCATGATATTTTTCTTTAAATTTTAATGGCTGCCTAATTGAATGTTTATTAAGAATTGTATTTAAACAAATTAAAACTATTCCGTTTCCTGTATTTGCGTGATACCAATTAAAATGTGAGGTTACGAGTTAATTATTTTATTACGTCCGGACATTGGGAGAAATGAACGTCGGGAAGCAAACATTTGCAATCGTTTAAGCACTAAGTACACCTACGCGTTAATGTTTATGTTTATTTTCCTTTCCTGCATGACACTATTTCAATGGAGATCTACACCATTTGTTTATCTTCGTATTTACTGCGATGCCCTTACCGAGGGCAATGTATGACGATCTTTTTAATTATTCATTACTATCAAAGATTGTTATTGCGAAGCCATATTACATGTTACAATATGCAATTACTGAGTAAGAATATGCACTAAAGCGTTTCGGTCAACAACAAATAACAAAAACGTCAGAACTTTCATTTTGGAAAAAAAGGTCTTTTTTGCAGGTGTTCTTTTTTCACAAGTTAATATACATTGTAACTGTTATCTTACGTTGTAACTGTTATCTTACGAAATAAAACCAGCGGAAAATCAAAAATGAATACATTTGTACTCGATCCGTTTGCATAATAATTTGAATTTGTAAAATTATGCGATGTCTTGGATTTACATTATCTGAGTAAATAGTCTGGGCCTACAACGGAGATTAATACAACACTATACCGTCATTATGATTAAGATTGGACACAAAACCGTAGATGATTAGATATTGCAGAAATTGTGTAGACGTTAGGGCAAAGATAATGTACATACAAATGCAAAAACAATATAGAGGAACAAGTTAAGGGAGATAACGATAAACCATGTTTACTCTTCTGTTAGCCTTTCTGGCTGGAGTCATGTCTTGAACCCGATTACCGTTTGATATTCCAATGTTGCAAGAACAAATAATACACTGTTTGTTGTTGTATTGCAGTATAAATACTAATGTTTCCCCCGAATAAAGACCAAAAACGTAAACGACACTTCACGGGCATTGTGAAGATATTAAACAAGAGCTGTCAAAGATAAATAATAATTTTTATTTATTTTTGTCATGCTCAGGAGTGTTGTCATTAAAATAATGCATTAAATATAGTGTTTAGTGCTGTATACTTTCAAATTTGATATATCATAATTAAAAAAATGATTCAAGTCATTTTTGTTTTTAATTAAAATAGTTCTTATTATCATTATTATCATTATTATTATTATTTATTATTATTTTTATTATTATTACAGCTCTAGACCTATAACATCTATACTCAAATGACAAATACAATAGACCAAATTAAAGTAAAGAGTTAAGATATATAATAGATTGTACAAAATTACTATGTCAATTCGCAATGTTGAGCAAAAAAAAAAATATATATATATTTTACAGTTAAATATAGTCAATGTATCAGGATCTCTAATTTTGAGAGCGTTCCATACTTGGAGAGCAATTTACGCTAAGCTCCTGCTACCAAACATTAAGAATCCAGTCTTTGGTACAACTAATGACATGTTATCTTTAAATCAGTTGCTCCTAGCTATTCAGTAAACCTGCAGTTATTCTTCATGTGTTAAGAGGAATTGTAGTATAATAGAGCTATATGCTGAACACAGTATCTATCCCATTACCAATGGCATTTCTTCGGTACACGAGTAATATGCCTGTGACGAGAGGGTCTAGTTATAGTGTGAGCTTTTGCGTTCTGGACATTCTATTCCTGTCTAGTTGCCGTGGCCAAATGGTATGGTTATAAGGTTGCTGATATGAAATCACCTGCCAACCCCCATCCCTCGTCTCTGTGGGTTCGAAATCTCAGAAGAGATACGAAATTCTGACAAGCAAGAAAGCCAAATAGCTGCGTTAGGAAAGATTGTTATTTCTACCCGGTTGCGTTTCAATGCCTGAAATATCGAACAAAGGGGCTCTTGGTGTATTCCCCGATCATATATAGCTCGAAAGTCGTTTTGCGACCTATATTATGCTTATGTTTCTTAAAATGTTGGGAACAAATAAACACATGTTATACATTTATATTATATGTTTCTCTGTTAGTTCACGCCATTAATGTGTCCGGTATGTAAATATCTTTTCAAATAACTAGCAATTAAAACTAAGTTTAAATCAGTTAACAGCAAAAGTAAATAGTACATTTACAATACTACATTTCCTTCTTAAAGTAGATTTGCTTTTTCCAGTAAATTTCCACACGTGTCGATTTTTTATATCTTCTCATTGAAAACTGTCGCAAAACAGCTCATTTATCATAAATTTCTCATTTAGGAAAGCTCAATTACAATAATTACGTCAAAACTTGATGTTTGACATTAAGTTCCCATTAAAATGTTAACACTTTAACACTTCTTACCATGCCATTTACGTTGATGAGATTTTATCGTGACAAGAAAAGAAGCATTAATACACTAGACAATATATCATGCAAAGGAGTGTTTTCTGATAACGAACCTCTTTTGTTTTATTATGATGAATGGCTTCTGGTGCCGGATTTGTACAAAGCCAACTGATTATTCTTTTGACGTAATATCATAAAGTTCGTTGATCATTTCCACGCAAAACCTTAAAGGCATTCGGGCATCAAAATTATACATAAAGGCAGTTAATGAAGATGATCAAACTTTTAACCAATCTGTTGCAATAAGAGAAATTATTATTGGAACCTCAAGTTTCTTCTAAATAATACAATGTTTAAGATAAAATGTTTTTGCCTTTCTAAAGAAATGAGGATCTTTCTGAGGAAATGGGGACCTTTCTGAGGAAATGTGGACCTTTCTAAGGAAATAGGGACCTTTCTAAGAAAATGAGGACCTTTCTAAGGAAATGAGGACGACTAAAGTGACACACTGTCATCCCAGAAAACAAATGCTGTAAGCGAAATACAGCACCATTTTAAAACACTTAACGCTTTTAACTAGTGTCTCACTGACATTTTAGATAAGAAGTGTACAGACTGTCACATATTTATCAAACTGAAGTAATCTTAGAGATTGTATATACTCCTTTTTTAACCAGGTAGAAAACCAGTTATTAGATTGGAGTATGTCGTCGAGCTGGAGAGCGGGCGTCAAGCTTGGTTTCTGCACAGTAACTTTAGTTTGGAACAAGCTATAGACACCAAACTTGACCTGTAGATAGACAATAAGGTGTAAAAGCTTGGAATTGCATTTGGGGTAATTTGAGTCAAGATCAAGGTCGCTGTTGCTAAAGTTAGAAAAATTGGTTTCCGCACAATAACTTTAGTTTTCATTGAAGTATTGAAATCAAACTAAGCCTATAGGTAGCTCATAGAAAAACCAAGGTTTTGATTGTACACGGGGTCAATGGGGTCAATTCAAGGTCAGGATCACTTATTTAAACCTCACACTTAAAAAATTCCACGGTGGCGCAGTAGTCTACAGCGTTGGGCCAAAGGCTACATTTTAAACAGTGGGACGGAAGGGTGTCAGTTCAAATTCTACTGATATCCAAATGATTTTTCATTTTCTATTTTTTGGTCAAGGTCAAGTTCAGTTACTACAAATATATATCAGTATATTGGTGTGTAGATAGCTTTTATCAAACACAAAAGGTTGTATGTATGTATTTGAGGTCACTCGGATCAGGGTCAAAGTCAATGTAGCTAAAATAATGGTGTAATATTTGAAATAGAAAATAAAATTTTGTGCTTTGGAATAGAACGATGTCGGTTAAAATCTCACTTATATCCATTTTTTTCGAGTTTTTTTGTGACTATAAGGTCATTTTAATGCCATTTGGTAATTAAAAATAAAAAAATATGGTCACAGGTATAATAAAAAATATATGTATGATAGAATATGACAATTTTTTGGTTTTCGTGGAATTTCCACGTTTCTTGTTAAAACCGTTTCTGATGTAAGTTTGTAATAATGTTTACTGTAATTAAGAACTATTTACTATTTATGATATTTGTATCAATATGCAGTTATACAAATCCTTTAGTGATAAATAGGACCTTTGACGTCAGCAGGTATGTCCAAAACTGACCAATAATTGGTCAACGAAAGAAGACAACGCAAGTTTGCAACGCGTTTTGTATTAAGATACTTCTTCAGGCAAACTTACAATGTATCAATGTATACAAACATATGCATGACATCATAACCTCAAAGTATGACGTTACGTTTGGCGCACTATTTAAATTATATATAGTTCAAAAACAAGCAACAGAACCTATAGTTTTAAGAACAATATTCATGCAAATAAGTACCATATATATTTTTATGTATTTTTACATATATATATACCAGGTTGAATATCGTTACCTCGATATCGTTTAGCTCGATACTCCGGTTAGCACGATGTGTTTGAGTCGGTCCCGACTTTTCCCTATTTATCTTAATGAAATTATTTATCATTAACTCGATATGATTAGCTTGATATTTTGTTTAGCTAGATGAGATTTTTCAGTCCCATCAACTTACCTGTACTGTTTTACACCTGGTTTCTTCGATATCACAGCTTATCAAAAAATGTCCATGTTATTTGTAAGGTGTGAAAATCAACCTATTGTTGTCCGGTGATAGATTAATCATATTCAAGTTAGTTTGTGTGTTTGTTTTGTTTGTTATTTAATGTTTAATCCAATTTAAATGTCAGGAAGTTTGCATTTAATTTCCAATAATTAGTTTTACAAATTAAAGCATACCAAAAGTTCCTTCTAGGACACATCAATATAAATATGAAATGACCATCTTGTAAAATGTTGGTTGCAATGTCTGTTTTATACTGCCAAAAAATATCAGGTAAATATTTACGCTAGTTATTTAACATAAATTGTTAAATCCAACAACAAATTAAATCTGTTACCTCTTTCAGTAGAGTAAATACGGCAATAAGACGTTGCCCTGGTCAATCTATTATAATTCGATGTGTGAATTCGTTGCACATAATTAGAGGGTCACAATGGGGTTTGATTTCACATATTAACCATGCATTTGAAGGTAACAATAATATTTGGTTGTTTACATTTAAATTTGCTGATATATGTCTATCTGGTGAATGTACATATGTTATGTTCAGGAGGAAATAAAAGAAGCAATTAATTATCCTCGGGTTTAGTATTGTGTAATCCATGGAGTCGCCTCAATTGAGAAAGAATAGTTTAACGTCAGAGGTTATTTCTAAGGTCACGGAGTTTAATTGGCCAGCTTGTAATTACAACAGCTTTCGACATCAGTAGCTCAGTCAAATGTGACTTATTGAATTAAGATCTTCATTCTCAAGAGAAGGAATAATAAAACAGCGTGCAAGCTAAAAAGCTGTTTTCCAATATAACAACTAATTTGGATGAAATATTTTCTGTTTGACGAAGTAAAAATCTGCCATTTAGGATTGAGTAACAAAATGCGTATTTAACTTGCAAACTTTTGTTATCGAAGCGCAATCAAAAAGACTACTTAACTAGGAACATAACCGCTGCATTCAGACTTGTTTCGGGAAGGAATAAAAGTGCTCATGTTTAAATGTATATTTTAAAAAATTAAAAAGTTGTATGTATGCATTTAATAAAGATGATTTATTTGTCAATAAAATTAAAATCGTATTTACGTTTTATATTATTTCTTTCCCCTTTCAAACCCTCTGAAAAAAGCATTGGGTATAATGACAATATAGATGTCCGACACAAGTACAAAGTAGTCCCAGATAGTCGATATCGTTACGTCGAACTTCGGATACGTCGATGCAATTTTTACAGTCCCTTGAATATCGAGGTAACGGTATTCGAATGTATATATAATAATAATAATTAATGTAATTTCGCAGTGAAAAATAAAACTTAAAAACAAATCAGTGATTAAATAATTACATAGTGTGCACAAAAGTATGTCTACAACAGCAAGTCAGGATCAATAAGATTCAATAATACTACTGATTTGGACTGCCATTAAAAGCAAACAATATAAAAGTACCAGTAGTAACTGAAATACTTGTAACATATGCATTAAACAGCCCAAATAATTAATTGGAGTAAATAATAAAATGTCAAACGAGTTACTGTATATCATACAGTCTTTGAATTGAGGCCCTGTGGATACACAGTACCTAATTTGTGCATCCAAAAAGTTTCCTTCAGCAGCCTAACTAAAATCAGAAAAATTATTGCCAGCACTATTGAAATGAATAGCTACATTATTGAAAAATCTGGATCAACAAAATTGTTGATGTCAAATCTATGGCTATTCATACGGCGAGAAGCTTGCTGGCTAGTTTCACCAATATACTGTACATCACATTTTCTACATATTATTAAATATATGAAATTGTTACTAGTACAGTCTACATTATGTATCAATTTGTAAGTAGTACAATGTTGTGAACTACTAAAACTGTCACTTTCACAAATTGTAGAACAATGTGTACATCTAGGTCTGTTACATTTACTAGACTTGAAATGTGGATATGTATTAGCAGACAAATATTTTGTTTTAACTAATGTATGTTTGAATGCCATAACTGGCTTACATTTATACAGTTCTTGAACAGCAGGGTTACTGTATAGTCGTAACAAATCCCGGCACTTATTAATTATGTTACCTATATTATGTAATGACGGAAAGTACTCTATAACAAATGGTATAACATTATTTTAGTCTCTATTATTTTTAAGAAAAGCATCACTTTGTGTTACACACATTATCTCATTCAGTGCTTCATCAACAACCTTTTTAGGATAATTTCTGTCAAGGAATAAAAACTGAAGTTCCCTAAAAGATTCCTTGAATTCCTTATCATCAGAATAAATCTGTATCTCTTAGCCTGGCTGTATGGAATATTGTCCTTGCATGGTTTAGGATGACATGAATTATAATGTACATATTGGTGGACATTTGTATGTTTTACATGAACACTGGTTTTAAGATGATTTTGGTTATCAATAGCAACATAAACATCCAAAAATGAAACAAATGTTTCAGAAATATTACAAGTAAACTTAATATGAGGATGAACATTATTGATATTTTCTAGAAATTCATGTAAACAAACTGACCAAAAAATGGGTCTTAAGTAACAAGTCAAAGTCATGTTTGGTTCAATAAGAAGTGTCACTCGTACATGATTTTTCTTTAAGGTTAGGACCTTTTACTTAAATGTATAGGTGATATACAACCCTTTATTTTCTGGACGTCTGTTCCTAATGTTTAAAGCAATATGTTTTTTAACAAAAAGGATACTGTAATTCATTTACTGTTTGAATTGTTGAAACATCACAATTATACAGTCAACCACATGACAATATAACATGATCTTTGAGTTGGATTTAAGTTTTGCCGTTTAGCGAGCTACCTTTGATACTGTTTAATAACTAAGGACTCAATCCGTATGTGTTTTTATTTGTATAATTACGACAATATGTGTGTGTGTGTGTGAAACTTTTAATGCGCAAGATATTCCTCTTGTC
Organism: Mercenaria mercenaria; assembly: GCF_021730395.1. Classification (NCBI taxonomy): domain Eukaryota; kingdom Metazoa; phylum Mollusca; class Bivalvia; order Venerida; family Veneridae; genus Mercenaria; species Mercenaria mercenaria. The sequence goes on from NC_069379.1 coordinate 35,225,859, forward strand.
TTTACTGAATCATACGTTTTCTGTTGTGAAATTATGAGTGGAAGTTTCATACGTTTTAGATATACAGTACAACCTTCCCAGAGCGGCTCTTTCTTAAGCAAAAACCTCTCTATAACAACATAATCAAAATTTCCCTAAGCTGAAATATACTATCATATTTACCTCTCCAGAACAACAACCTCTATATAACAGTCAATATTTGTACCTCCCAAAGGGTGTTGCTCTACAGAGGCTGCACTGCAGTTTCACACATTGATCTCTGTTTTCACAAGGAGTGTTTTACTAAAAGTACATGGACCGGTGTTACATCAGGGACCAAATTATATTGTTATGAATTTAGAATATTCACCGTTTCTCCATTTAAATCGTATACATTAACAGCTTTTTGCTATCTTTAATTGAGAAACCAATATTATAGCAACAAGGTTTACTAATAGCAAAACACTGCTCGAGTTGTTATCAGAAAAGAAATATTGAAATCCTAAAACTTTAACAGTGATCATTTAGACCTGTCATAACATTCGCCAATGCCAGTGCAATCACGTAATCTCCTATTTTATTTCAAAATGCTTCCGAGTAAGCAAAATCAACCGAAGAATGTCGCAACAATTCAATATTTATACATGTATTAGTCCACTGACTTGAAGAATTCAGTATCAATACACAATGGGTTTCCTTCTATTGGATTCAATTTTCTCTGTAAATGACTGGAACATAGTATATCAAACATACTGGATGGATCTGTAGAAATTAAAACGTGTTTTGAGACATAAATAACATGATTTGTGATCCCACGTGAATAGACAAAAAATAATTCGAGTACAGAATGTGCTTATCTTATAGTTTTTGTGCTGGGCTTAGCAAAAAGTAACGATATATCAACAACACGCCTTTGATATAAATGTTGAATTTTATGGCCATATTTAAAAAGATTCTCATATTAGTTGAGTTATTTCCACGGCACGTTGTTAAATGTATTGATTGTTCTTAGAGTATCTTTATTACTATATTTCTAAATATGTTTGTCTTCCAAAGTGTTCAGTCAATATTTTTTGCACAGAGTTTCAGTGAAATACATAACTTTTCGAACAACCGAATGTATGATATATTGTATGAAAATAATATGGTATTACATACAATTAATCACAACTAATCTGATGATAGGTAGTCGTGGTGTATATATTTTATTTTCAAATAAAACACGTGTACATATCTGGATAAATCCTTAAAACAGACAATAACAATACACTTGTGCAAATGGAATTGTTTAACGGTAAGTTAAGCTATTTGTTGATACGGAGGTTTTGTCCTTAAATTCGTTAAAAACACAGCACAAACTCTATCAAATAAGTACATTCTGAATATAATGTATAATGTCTATTCTCTTGGGAACAAATATTGTAGAAGGAAATCCATTGTGCAATTATTATACTTAATAGTTATTTTATTTAGTTGACCAAAAATGACAATGGACATTTTTCGTTGGACAACGTATTTTTGGCGGTTTATTTGGCAGTTTTCGGCTGAATTTATATTTATTTGGACGTGTGGTGAAAATAACATAGGAGAATACGTAATCTTAGCGAAATTGGCGAATGTTATGAGGTGTCTAATAACACAAATATAATTGAACACTGTTAAAGTTATAGCTTTCAATATTTCCTTTCTGATAACGTCTCGAGCAATGTTTTGCTATTCGAAAACATTGATCAAAAACATTGATCAAAGGTTCAGATTGCTATGTTATTGGTATCTTAGTTACAGAAATTTCTATTTCGGCAAACACTATCGATTTATACATTTTAAGTAGAGAAACGGCGAATAGCATTGACTCTTAACAATCGTAGTTGCTCCCTAATAAAACATCAGCCCAAGTTCTATTGGTAAAACACTCCTTGTGAAAACAGATAAAAGCTCAAAAAGGTTCATATCAAGATGTGCATTAATTGATAATTATTTTAAAATAGGAAACTTATGCTTCAATCAAGGCAAGAGTGCATTTTTGCGCAGAAAACAGTGACTTATTTGATTTTAAAATCATCTGATCATATTGATATGTACCTACACATACAGACATTGTCATATTTATACAAATAAATGCACGTACGTGATTCGGCATTCTTCGGCTTTAATGAACAATTTCATATTTTACCGGAGAGATGAGAAAATAGTTTACAAGAGTTCATAGTTGCACTGAAATTGCCGATATCTATAACGGGTTCAATACCTTAAATGGTTAAACACTGTTTTACAGCTATAGGATTTCAATATTTTCTTTTTGATAAGGTGTCGAGCAGTGTTCTACTGTTGCGAAGTATTGTTTGAAGGTTGAAATTTCCATTAAATTGGTTTCTAAATTACAGAACTTTCCTATTTCTGGCAAAAACTGTTGATTTATATCATTTAAGTAGAGCAAGGTGGATATTGTAGACTCATTACGATGTAAGTAGGTCCCTGATATAACATCAATCCATTCTATTGAAAATCACATCTTGTGAAAACAGACACATAATATTGTTCGGTTTCTGGTTTCTTGACATCTATTGTTAAATTGAATATCAACTGCTGAAATTTATTTGAAACCTTTTATGATTTATATTTAAAAATTTAGTAATTATACAATGTATTTCCTTTTAACAATGATATTTAGTTAAAACATAAAATTTTCGTCTTGCATACTGTGTTATTGTCAAGTATTTTTTTTTGTATTTATATTAACTGAAATATTGAATCATGAAAGTATATCAAAACTGCATTTTAAATATTAAAGAATTATAGAAATCATGCAGTTTAATTACATATTTAATAAGCAGTAATTAAATTGTTTTCTTATATTACCGCCAGCGACGATTACTACACTAGTTGAATTGATTACAGTATATGTAAGAAAAATTCAAATAGCTTAGAAATCAAATCCTCTTTGTATTTATCACGTTATTGTTTTTCATATATTCATATATTCATTTATTTTTGTTCAAATAACTTATCTTTGATATGCGCCAAGTGATACACAAATTTGTGAAATATATTTTACAATATTTTGTAATCAAATGTGACGGCTATATATATATATGGTTACCCAGTTCTGATCATTAATCAAATACAAGATCTCCTTCTGATGGAACATTAAGAGCAACACATTATCTGTCCGCCATGACCCAATAACTTTGCCAACTAATGTCTTTTTATGACATGACTTTGTCTTCCTGCTTTCCGTCATTCTGGACAATTGATATTAACTGAAAATGAATGGAGGCTAAATGTACTGTAGGATTAGATCTTTTCTGGTAATTATTCATGTGGAAACCTTCCAAATGAAACAAGAACTGAATAAAACCTTGAAGTGGTTAATGTTTTAAAGTAAGTGTAAAACACTTGATTTACACATGCATGAACAAAAGAATATGTCATTGCTTATAGATTTCTAGTTTTTTAAGCTGAATGTAAACGTGGATTCCATGCATCGACATTTCAAATATTTTTCCATGCCTCTATTGCTTTATTCTAGTTTTTTCGAGTAAACGTGTTTCCAGATCACTTTTAAATATTTTCTGCTCTCCACATATTTTTTCTAAAAGAACACAGCTCTTTATTTAATAATTTAAATATTGAGTCGAAACAATAATCATCGGACAGGAAACAATCTAACTATGAAAATGGATTCCTCTACATTGTTTATGTCAGATATAAGAAATTTATCTCCGCTTTCCAAATATGACTGCTATCGGTTCCAGCACTGACGCAACGCAAAAGTACATTCATGAAAATATGATGAAAGTGGTTCATTGATGTGATTACGCCTTGGTCGACTAAATCAATCAAATTATTCCATTTAATAGATATTGACCAGGAAATAATTACTTTCGTACTACGTAAGACGATTAGCTGAATGAACAAGATGGAATATTTTATCTTAATTCAAATACGAAAGACGTGTTTATCTTCTTTTATCTGAGAAGATAATTTTCGTATTTTTTCTATTTGTATGGAGTATGTCTTTTCGTAGTACTTAACTAATACACGTGCAAAAAAAAGAAGATATAAATAAGCACCAAATTGATCGTTGCTCTTAATGAAACTGCCTCGATTGAGAGATTTTATACATATTTCATCTGGGTAAAATGCGATCAAATAGTGACACTTAATTCACTATTTTACTGGAGTACTGATAATTGTATTCATTGATATATTTTAGTCAAGCATCATTGCACGGTAGTTTGTATTGAAAGGTCATGGTTTTTTATTTGTATGTCATTTTAGAAGAAATGAGACTGTAATACAATCTGCGAAAAGATCAACATAACATGTACACTCACCGAGCTGCGGTGGCCTAATTGAGAACCCTGCAATCGGGAGGTCGTTGGTTCGAGTCCTGTCAGAGGCGGGTCTTGTTACTAAAGAGTGACCAGTTGGTGAGTCACCAGCTGGTTAGATAATTGTTACCGCTTGCCTACCTGCCTGGTGCCTGGCATTAAAATATAATCAAATTCTACTTCCGATTTAAAACATTTTTATTGTACGATAGCCAATTTGTAGGCTACAAGTATGCTGTTTATACTGAAATGTCCATTTTATTAACCTGTAAATTATGTTCGAGAGGATAAAGATAAACTGCAAGCTAGCTTTCTACTGAATACTTTATAATATTTAGTTCAGAAGACTTGTTTAGACTGCAAGCATAACGTGTACATTGAATTGCCTATTATGTTGACATGTTAATTATGGAAAACTATCATGTTTCCAAACGAAGTTAAAAATAAATAGCTACTCAATACTTGTTATTTTGTGATTAAGAAAAATTGTAAAGACTGACAGACATCTCCCCCCTGTCAAAGCGGAAATCTACATAACAGTTTCCTCACGCATCTATTTTAAGACAATTTCTTCGTAACTTAACTGTCATTAATTAATGACAATGACGTCAACAATGTCTATAAATAGATCATTTGATACAATTTGTGTGATATAATTCACAGCAGGCTTGAAGGTTTGTCGCTTATAACCATTATGTTGGCACAAATACATTCAAATCAATGGTCAATGTAACTGATGTATCGTTCTATTGATAACAAGTTTCTTTTTTGAGCAAGCGGCGTAGATCGGCTAGATTAATTGAACTTCTCTTAAATTAACCGCATGATATTAAAGGAAATGGATCACGTTGACTTAACTGAAAGCAAATGTTGATCGGAAACTATGATATCTTTTTAAATACTTGAAGTTTTATGGAGCGGAACGGCACCAGCGGCAACAGGCTTAATTGCCCTATGCAAGTGCCGTAGGTTGCAAGATTGGTAACATTTCGAATTGCAGCTGAAATGCGGAAATTCGTGTAAATTTGAACATTGTACATGACCAGTCAAACTGTGGTATCTGACACGTTCTGAACCGTCTTATGTTTTACAAACCTTAAAATATGTATGCATTTTCAAATTATGTAGGTGAAAAAACAAAACTAGTTGACTGAGCGTAAGCACCTGGCCCCAACCGAAGTATATACTAAACAGATGTTTTGGAATAAAAAAAAGGTCTGTGTTCTACATGCCATTGTAAGAACCTTAAGAATCGTAAGCTTAAATCTGGCCAATAAGGCAAGATTTATATCGAAGCTCAAAAATATAGGGGATGAATTGCTTGACAAATATTTAAAATCCCTTTAATAGACTTTGACCTAAGGACTTGCTTTATTGAAACATCTTATGTATTGAATTTGATCGAAAAGGAATGAGCGGTTGATTCTTCACTAATAAGAATAACATGAGAACATCGCTCCAGAAATATTCTTGTAAGTGTACATGTCCCTTTATTTCAATGTATGGTTAAAGAAAGGAGACAACCCAAGTTTGCAACGCGTTTCGTGTTAAAATACTTTTCCAGGCAAACATACAATGTATACAAACATATTTATGACGTAATGACGTCAGTTAACATGACATCATAACGTCAAAGTATGACGTTACGTTTGGCGCACTATTTGAATTATATATATATTTTTCTGAAACTCTCTTAAAGTTTTACACCGCCGTTTTTATGTAGCTTGTGTAGGAGCTTGCGCATTTCAATACAAGCTATCAAGCTGTAGATTGAAAGAAAACACGATTGCAATGAGGAAGCCACGAGGTATGGAAGAAAGATAAGTGCTAAGATTAGTGCTCTTTATATTTGTGCAACGTAATACTATACCTCCCTTGGCTGACTATCAAGCTGTAGATTGAAAGAAAACACGATTTCATTTAGGAAGGCACGGGATACAGAGAAAGATTACTGCTCGTAATATTTGTGTAACTTAACACTATACCTGCCTTTGCAGACATTTGATAAGGCAGTGATGAGCCTATATATGAAATATTCTGCAGAACGAATGTCTTGTTTCGTGTTATATTGAAAGTATAGTGCCCTTAAATATGTCTAAATGTTTGAAAATAGACGCTAATTGAAGATGGCAATACCAAGTTGCTTGACCAAATCCCTGCCGTCCGCGATGGCATTATGACGCACGCCACGCCCTGTAGCCCAATGTTTTATATTCAGTTGTTTCAATTGAATGTTATCCCTCTCTTTTTCTAACGATTAAGGAAAGATCAGTATAGAAGTTTGGCAACTCCAACAAGAGCCTTCTGTTCTTTGGATTACATTGTGCTAAGAAATATGCCGTTTAATGCATTGTATACATTGTCTTAGTTTTGCTTTGTTTAACGTCGCACTGACACAATTATAGGTCATGTAACGACTGTCCAGAATTGATGGTGTAGATAGACTTGATGTACTCATCTTTGCATTATTTCGTCTTGGACGGGAACCTGGGTTAACCACCGATCTTCCGTAGGCCAGCTGAAGAACCCAACGCCACGAGTGAGTGTCACTCGCCCACGGAGGTCCACGGAGTCCCACGGAGACCCCCGCCCCCCACACTCCCCCTCCTTCCCCGCACATTATCTCTTGTTTTTTTGCAAGGGTTTTTGCCTGATTTTGATCAGCTAGATTTTTTCGGGTCTTTGACAAATTGTAATATAAATGAATGTCCCTTTCAACAAACGACAGGTGCCATTCCATACATCAGAGTTCTAGAAACGTTTCCTTTTCAGACAAAATTAATCCGTTTAACTATAGCATTCTTTCAAATGTCCGTCAATAAAGTAAGGAAACAATTGTATAGATTTGGTAATATCATTTGCTGTTTCTTAACTGAGTATGAAGTGCCGACACGAGAAAATTGAATCTGGTACTATCTTTGTATAACTGAAGTTGATGAAACGTGACATTTGATTGCCACTTTAGGAAAAGTAAGTTAGACACGCGACACTAAAACCCTATATTTCTCTGGATAAGCAATTTAGAGTCATTGTAGAAGGAAACTAAAGATCCTTAAAATGGTTTAAAATGTACTATTACGTATTATTGATCTATAAAAGCATATGAAATAGACTGCTATATGTGGGCGGGCTTTAAGTGTTTTTACACGTGCCAGTAATACGAATCTTATACAGTGAAGATTTATTCACCCTATTCCACATGATGGACAGATCTTCGACAACGTTAAAGAAACTCATTATCAGATACATGATTTAACAAGAAATTAATGGGTTTTTATGTTCATAACAGAAATTGTAGCAGCCTCATTTTAAAATGACATTATGGGCCTTTAAACTAAACTTGGCTTCCTCGTATGTTTGCAAATAAAAGTGATCAGAGAAAGCAAAATGCATTTTCAATGCCCTAGCTACATGACAAGGATTTCTATACCATGAATAAAGATTATTAGTATTTATGCTAATAATTATTTTTGTACCTTCTATACTAGTTTGTTTTCTTAAACAGAAATGATATAATGATATCCAAATTCAAAACATTACAATAATTAAACGATCTGGATGTTCACGTTTATATTTGTTAAGTCTTGAACGAGTAGATTTAATTGTAAAGTGCAATTAGACAACAATTAGCAAACAAACGGGAAGGTTCACTTTTCCCCAAAAATGACCTAAAAACTGAAAGTCTCAAAATGGAGTGAAGAACAAATGTTTCTTAACTGAGTGTGAGGTGCCTACACGTGAAAATTGAATCTGGTACTATCTTCATATAACTTAAATTGATACAACGTGACATTTTGAGACTTGAGGCAAAAGTGAACCTTCCTTTTTGTTTGTTTTATCAAACTGCATGAAATATTTTACAATTTAGTTATTATCAAAGAAAATATCTAACGGGAATGAAAATACTTTTAGCACTAACGGTATGAGAAAACTTCAGTTTCTTACTATTTCTTTTTTCTTTAAAATCTGAAACAGCTGTCGACCACGATAAAAATGACCATAAATTCTGTAAAAGGAGCTGGACCTATCGATAAAATATTTTTGTTGTCGTTGAGTGTGATCACTACTAAAAACATACCTATGTAACTTAAATATGGACAAAAATGCTCTTTTTTCAAATATCAGTGATTTCAGAAATATTCAGTGACATGTTTTGATCAAAATAATAAATTTCTTTAAAAAATGAATTAACTATACTGGATAAACACTCTGATAACAAACAATATATATTTTTTTCTAAGATATAACAATTATTTTTTTCCAAAATGTTTAGGCTATATAAGAGTCGAGTTCTTTTAGCAAAAGCGTAAGGTTTATATTATTGAGAAACATTTTACTTTACAGTAACAAATACATACACATGTAAAAATCGCAAACATGTATAAAGCTTGTTGGTCATATTCAGAGAGATAATTATTTAGAATTGCTAGATGTACGGAGTATTTGCAAAGTAATGTTTTATGATAAATGTGCCCAAAAGATTTAGAAGAAACAATATTCAAAGCATGCGTTATTAGTAAAGCTTCGTGTATTTGTTACTGTATTTGAAGGAAAAACATAACGTTTGTGTGGCCTTTTAATGTTGAATAAAAATACGTGAACGTTTATTTTATCGCCTCCTTAATCCATTTAAAGAGATCGGCCTTTTATATAATTGGTTTAATTACTATATTATGGAAACGTAAGCAATTCTTTCATAGTATTGTGGGTGTCATTTCAGCTAGTGTAACTAATAGTTTGTCAAACAGTTCTTCTGTTGTTTTTTTTCTGCGAATATATTATTTTTTTATACTCAATTTTGTTGGCAGTTTGTCTGCAAATCTGCTAAATTACAATAAATTCAACTTCTATTTTGTATTCCGTCGACGTATCGTCATGATCATTAAATCAATTTGATTCATGCATAAAATGCACTTTATTTTGACTATTTAGAAGTTAAATCCCACTCATTTCCAAAATTACCATTTGTATTTGCATAAAAATGAGATTTAATATTAAATTAATAGTCAATACCAGTTGAATATAAAACTCAAAGTCGTACAGGGTTTTGTATGATGTGCTCAGTGTTTTGAGAAATAACATTCTAGGTCTTTATTTAATGAGACGGACAAACGTGATATGCATTACGTTATAATATTAGGTTGCCGACCTCTTTCTTTAAATTGAATTTATTTTGATGGGCCTAAATTTCGTTAGAGAAATTCAGGAATTTATGAACTCACTGCAAACAAAACAAAACGCGACAAGGAAACCAGAAACAAAGAAAATCAACTTGAGTGTATAAATGTGTGCTCTGTTCTATTAATCGTCGTTTAAATGTCGGAAAATTTAATCGAGCGATGGTTTATATCTTTCCTTCCAACCATGTCAAGCATCTGTATAACAAGCAAATACATAGCAGTTACTGTAGCTGTGAAAATGTATTTTTCTCTATTTCTAAATGGTCAAAGAAATGTTCAAATAATCCAAAACAGGTTTTCTTGCCAGTAAAGTTCTGATATGATATCTTTTGCAACATAATTAGTAACTATATACTTTTAGGGCCAATATTTCATGCCTGAAAATTCTTTTAAATGACACACACACAATTTTCAATTTTCGGACAAGAAAGAAAAAATCCACATAGTATTATGTTACAAACTATTTCTGAATTTACGGAACATTTCCGGTATATGCAGACAATTTTTATGTTTTATGTTTTAGAACATGGACATTAAAAGTAGATGCATGATATAATAAAATGCGGAGAGCTAATTAACTTATTACAACGTTATATTAAGACATGAAACATTGTAACATGAAATAAAAGTAATAGAAGGTTCGTTTGGTTTCCTTGGCAATGTTCCTAACAGGTAATAAGACGTGCAACTATCCTCGTTCTCCCTACAACCGCCATGAGATATTGGTGCATCCTCTGTAGAGCAACACCCTTTGGGAGATACAAATGTTGACTGTTATGTGGAGGTTGTTATTCTGGAGGGGTAAATTTGATAGTATGTTTCAGCTTAGGGAAACTTTGAGGATATTGTTATAAAGAGATTTTCGCTTAATAGAGGGCCGCTCTGGATAGGTTGTACTGTACATACTTAATGGAAATTCTGAATAGAAAGAATAATCTTCCTTGTGCAAGGGGATCGAATTCCTCTACACATCTACATACAAAACATCCACCTTCATGTGCAAGTCTTCCCCGTGATAAAAATGTACACGAGCATCCTTTACAATTTGCTCGGTAAGTTTCTGTATAAAACATCCGACAACCCAAATTTAACTGCAGTGACGCGAATACGAAAGAAATGTTCAGGTTTCTTTTATAATTAGATTTTCTGTTAATCGCCCACAAGGGATATAATAGCAAGCAATTCATTTAATCTTTATTTCTTAAACGAAGGAGATTGTATTCTGTTGGGACATGATGTTGATAGATGACGTGACGGTCATTAAACTCGGGATATATACCTCAGATATCCACATATCTCATATAATTGAATTGTAACACAATAACCAAGCCCCACTGATCTGACCTACTTGCAGTGGTCTTAAGGAAGTAATGAGATTTAGGTAATAATTACATCAAATGCCAAAGAGGTGTGTATTCATTCACTATCTTCGATGGCCCTAGGTAGTTTACCATGAAAGTGTGCTTTACTGTGGATTTTGAGAATGTTGAAGAAAGTTTGTTTAAATGTATACACATATTGTTGTAATGGGACTTTTTGTCGAGGAACAAATATTACCGATCAACTCATAAGAAGAAAGGAGATTGTTTTAATCTTTCAATATTTTCCGTACTGTACATAATATTTATTTGTGTTTTCAAAAGTGAGTACTGTTTGACTATATTTTTAAAATTGAAGAATGATTTCATTACTCTAACTCAAATACAAAGATATTTGTACTGGATTTACCTTTTATCGCAGATGTCTCATTTAACGCAATATACGGAATAACATCTGATTCTTGGGACGGTATGCAGATCATTATTTAAAGACATTATTTTCTTCTGTACGAATGTTAATACCCTTCCTTTTTTAATAACTAAAAATATTATCATCGTGCAATGACCCATTAACTGTGGCAACTAATACCTTTTCCTTGGCACGATCATGTCTTCTTGGTGTACGTAGTAACTGATGTTTTTATATTCACAAATCATGACTGGTGGCTAATTTTAAGATACATCTTAACAAGCCTCGGTTTGACTGAAAGTTAAGGAAAGAAGAAAATGAAGCTATGTACATTCTGCGATAAACAACGCTTACACCAGTTAGGGAGCATGACGACGTCAATTATGACTTCGATCACCAAATTACGTCGCGTTCGTTACTACTCGGATAATCTCCTTCCAGCATAATTCTTATCAAAACTTTTCAATGAGTGAAAAAGCAATCAAGGCCTTTTTGTTGATTATAATCGAATTTACAACGGCTCATCCTTCGTATATTTGCATGTTTAACCACTCGGACTAACGCTAATTGCTGCCGATCTAAACTCTTAACCATGTTAAATTAAACGAGAAACGGCTCGCAGGCCTATCTGATTTGATAAATGAGAAAGAAAATTATTATTCCTCAGTTGTCCGAATAAGAAAAAATATATCCCCCTCTGCATTATCACTTTATTAATTCTTTTTGTTTTTATTTCTTTCAATATAACTACTTAATGTTGCTTGAACATTATTCAGAATATTTGCATTTTGTATCCCACGCACTCCTTAATATCCAGTTTGTACTGGCATTAAAATGAGATAAATGTTTAATTGATAGCTAAAAAGACGGCAGCAGTTGAATATCAAATAAATGTAAAAAACTTTTCTAATTTTATTGCATGTGCTCTGTGCTCTGAGGAATTAAATTAACTTCCTTTTTAATGAAAATGACAGATATGTGATATGCATGCATCTGATTAAAACCAGTTCATCTTCTTCTATAACTAGATTTAATTGTAGCTGACATGCATTTCTAGAGGAAAATGCAGCACTGCATTTAAAAAAAAGGAATAAGATATTTTCGAATTTTGATCAAATATAACATCTTGTGAGTGATAGTGATTAAATTATTGTTGTTTTTTTTCACGTGTCAAACAATGACTAGCTCATCTGTGTTCCCATGTCCAAAATCTTCTGAAATAAAAGTAGTTGCCCTGTGCATTATTACAATGATCATACAAGTTATGTTTAAAAACGAATGTCACTGCAGCAATATTTTAATAATATCATAATGATGACATAATATTGTCTTTATTTTCATCAGTTATTCATAAAAACATTTCATTTTTAACATCAAACGAATTTGACGGGAGAGTAAATTCTGCTATGAACACCACCTGGATTTTTATTTCATTAATGTGCTAGACATCTTTCTTCTTTTCAACAATCTTAAATCTTAAGCTGTTTATGGAGCTTCAATATGTATCTAATAAAAGAAAAAGAATGCGTATGTCTAAATTCTATTTCGTTCTTTATACCTTGTGAAAACGGTTAATGGATCAAATCAAATTATTGTGCTATAACGTATCAACATCTGCAGACATAACGGACTCGATCTATAACCGGAAGGTTGCTAAAAGATCAAGCAAAACTGTCAGGCATTTGGTTTTGTTGTTACAAAAACCATCTTAAGAGAAGTCAATATTTTTCCTTTAAGTTAAAAGTGGACGTGATTTGCATCTGACTCAGACAATTGAGGTTTTGATTTATTTAAAGTAATTGGTACTTGAAAGGTCTTATATTTCATTTTTGTTACTTTTCGAGACAAGGCGAAATATTATATTTTATTATCTTTTGACAAAATGCATATCAAGGCTTTGTTCATACGTTAAACTTACGTGACAAAGGAATATTTAGAACACTAATTATAAAGAAAGCTCTTGTTCTTTTCATATCTTAATATTGCACATAGTCTTGATATGCATTTAGGTGGGATAAAAATAAATGACAAATATGTGGATTTATCTTTCATTTTCCAAAAATGTTTTTCTCTAAAATCGATATCAAATTTCATTAAGCGAATCAACATAATTTGATCAGCGAAATATCGGATATGATTACCTTAAAAGGTTCAGTCATTTACATAAGTGTACCTAAATCTCTTCCTGCTAAAGCACTATAGAAGTAGGGTAAATAATATGACTCATCCAACACGTTGTTTCCGGGAACATGTTGTCATTAAATTTATTTCTAAAGGTATATACGACACGGCTCAACTAACTACAACAAAAGACTTTTTTTTTCACTTTGACAACGTTTAGATGTGTGTGTATAATAATAGAATAGACGGCTTGTTTTTCAAATTCTGAAAAATACTTTTAATCAATGCACATGCATTTAATAATGAATAATAGCACGTCTTTCTTTTAATTCTACTTCCATCTGACAATTGTGCATACATACTCATCATGCTCATTTGGTCAGAGTATTTATTAGAACAACATTAGACCAAATATCATTTGTGATATCTAAATACTTACTTTATAGTATTTTTTGTAACCTTAGTTTAACCTCTAAGTTTAACATATTTGTTTATATTGACAGTGCTGTCTGTGAGGCTTATAAATAGTAAACACCTAATACATGTATAGATAAACACTTTGTAAATGTGTACTACTACTTAAAACGGACGGTTTTTAACAAACGATCGTTAGAATCACCTTATAAGATGTGTAGACTGATCATGGTCTGCACTTTTCGCTGTTTAGTCAGTAATTTTTCAATGATCACCCCTTCCAATAATAAATGGCACTGCCAAAATTGAATAATGAAACACTCCATTTCAAAAATTTAACAGAGTAAAGGTTAAGTGCTACTAAGACTTAATCATTTCGCTATTGCATCACGCTATATAAAACCGAATAGTCCACAAGATTGATCAATTATAATTAACGAAATATTTTAATAGTAATAAAATTAATGTATATATATGACCCAGATTTAATGTCATACAGAAATCTAGATCATGTGCAGGGACATTTATCATGGAAAACAAGTTCTTCTGAAATAACCTTCATGTCCATCCTTTATGGGTAAACGTGACCTGATAATGGTGCGAAATAAAGAATCTTCTTATCACGTCTCTTTCCAAACGTCATGGCATTTATATTTACAGAACATGAATGGCGGTGAAAACGACATTGTAGTTTATTCATGTGTTTTATCAGTCCTTAGAGGATAAGCTGCTAAAAGCCTAGAGATATCAAATGTATATTCTCTTAATGCAGACACGACACGCGAAGAGATTCTTCCTCCTAAACATGTTGATTTCTATATTGTTAGAATAAAAGTCTTATAGCATTGTGTTCATTTTCTGGTACTGTCATCTATTTGTTATGTTAAAAGGATTTCGTCATAAATTTACGTAAATATTTGAATCACAATTAACAAGAGCATTCCACTGTATAAATATAGACAAATGAAAGGGATACTGGTTAATTCATTCTTAACCTTGTAGCTTGTTTACAAAACCACATCATGTCATTATTAGGTCTCAGTAGCACAATAAGCGTATATTGTACTTTTCGTAAAATTATCTACTTTTTATTCAGTCCCAGGGGTATGGGGTTTGGGTCGCGTGTACGAACGTAAGGGGTTTATCACTTAAAATCGAGTATGCTATTATGTTGCTTGGTTTCCTACTACGTTTCCTACAACAATTTAGGCACAAGTTATCGTCATAATAATCGCTTGAAGTATTAACGTTTATTCTTTGACAAATAAAAAAAGCAACAACAGATTTATCGCCTGCTGAAGACTATGTCATGAATGCCCAACATACAATGAAAAGATTCAAAATTTCCTATTTGTCCTAACTGTCTGATAATTTACTCAAGACGGCAACAATATGTTTGGGCATATTGTAAAGAAAAATGCAGAGTTATTGTACTTTGCCGAATATGTATTCCAGCTAGGATAGTAATACTTATTGGTTATAGCTGATAGGTTAGCGGAGCCTTTTAGTGGTAAGTGTTCTCTTGCATAGTCCATAAGATGTTTCTAAAATTTGAACAATAGACAAACGGTAATCACGTCATTGAATTTTCTTACATAAAGCACACGGTATTACATCATGTTCCGGAGAAGTAATCAAATAATGTCCATATATGGAAATTTAGATCTGAAAATATGATATTTATGTTTTATTCCTTAGGGCATTTGTCTAGACTTCAACCTAGTTATTTAATTTCTTTCAATTTGTAGGTAAACTTCTGGAGATCACATGCCGTTCTCCATTTGAGTTTTATTATTGTTATGACAGAATCTGATCCTGTTACACAACTTATCAGCTGAAACCTGCCATAATCATAACCAAAATGAATGCATAAAAGTTCTGTCTAAACGGGTTTGAACAATCATTTTTCTAAAATAACCATGTCATGGTTACATTTGCAAGTTAAGTTTTATATAAAATCATATTCGAGGGATCAAATCGCTGATACGGAAGCACTTGTCCCTCAACAAAGTGATTCGAAACTCCATGTTTAGAAACATAATTCTTTCTATATGTCTTCCAGCTTGCTGATAGAAGTTCGATGTTCTAGCCAGCTGCCAAAGAAGCTATTGAGCAAGTGGTTCAAGAACAATAATTGAAATGGAATATTTGTTCTTCGAAATATTCGTTTTAGGCACACTTTCCGATTTCGCATACATAAGATTTGTTGTTTTACAAATACATAATAAATAAACAAACAAACACAGATAGAAAAATCGTAAATGGAAAACTTTTACTCAGGTGTCTTGTGATTAAATATTCAGTAAGAAAACCTCTACTTAATTGTGCAACAATCTTATTTAATTAGATGCAATATTTTGTGACAATCCAGAAACATACTGCGTTATTAAAATCTTCTTTTATAACTCAATAGTGTACAATTCAATTGCTGAATTTATATTCAATGTTACTTATTTACACTGCCGTTATCTAATAAGATCATTGATGTAGTATTCGATAAGACTGCTACCTTGTTGCAGACATTCACAACATACAGCCAAAGAAGCATGTTTTATATTAATTTCATTTTCAATTTACAATGCTCCACTGTTAAAGCAAGTATTGTCAATACAACTCTAATGTAATTAGTATCAGAGAATCATCGAGAAGGACTGAATAGTAATACACTAATAAAGAGCGACTACGACTTGTTTTGATCAGCTATTTAACGACATAAAACATGCGACACCCTTACCACTCATATCTTTGGTGGAAAAAATGGTATACATGATGTAGTATTGACAGCTGTAGTGTTATGTAATTTTGTAACGCCATGCAGTGTTAAGTCAGTCCAATATACTTTATCTATGCTAAAACAACTGCTTAATAAATGAATGTGAAAATGGGTCCGAAGGGGCAAAACAATTGACTGATTACAAGTTCATCAACCGCCGACTTGGCTGGATAAAGAGGTAGAGATTTTGTACAAAAGTACGGTTCTACTAAGTTTCTGATGTACTATGTCAAACCGAGGATTGGACTTAAACATTACCACTTCTTTCATGTCTGGTAAATTCAATGTTTTCTCCGGTTCGTCTATTATATTTACTGTTGTAAAAAAACAAAACAGCACCTATAAATTCTTGTACTTCAAATTCTTTCGTGTGGGAATTTTACCTTCCTGTTCGGTTGGATATAATTTCGTCGATAGACTTACCCTTGAAATACATGAAAAGGACTTCGGACACTATCATATGCTTCTAGCCTACATTTTAAATGCAAATTTCTCATTAAGTATTTAAACCATACCAAAATCGTTTTCTAGTCAATGATAAACCATATGTTAGTTAACTTATTACAGCAGAAACTGATTTGTATCTGTTCCTATCAAGATGTTATTCTTATTTTATCTGGGCCAGGGTATATTTTCTTGAAACAATAAAATGTTTAACTTCCATAAAAATATAATGTCATCACATTACGGAAGTTTTAAATGTATGAAATATATGAATTCCAGTCGAAAAAAGTGACAAAATCTGTTTATTTCAGGAAAAAATAACATTTTAAGATTAAAATCCTATACATAAATAAAGAAGAGAACGATATTTTTGCAAACAACCTGTTTTTGATTTTTCTATACACTGTTCGTATTAATGCATTACATGTGTGAATAGGTATACATGTATAAGTGACTGATCAGTTTTATCACAGTGGTTCAGGTAGTTATTTAAGTACATGTACATGTCTGCATAGCTCTGTTATAAGTGATGGCAGATATTTGTGTGCCGTATAACAATAATACTAAGAAAAGGCAGTAATCTTATCAAGGCCGTAGGGTGTGTTCTTGCTTGGGATAAGTACCAGGGGCACAGATAATATTTGAGCCGCGCCATGAGAAAATCAACCTAGTGCAATTGCAACCAGCATGGATCAAGACCAGATTGCGCACCTGCGCAGTCTAGTCAGGATCCATGCTGTTCGCTATGTTGGTTTTCTTATAGCACGGCTCATTTCGCTTAAACATGTAATAAAAATGTATCCGAGATTACAGTTCTTTCTGAGGCTTGCCTATGGAAGCTGGATTGAAAAAAGTTAAATCGTGATAAGTCTGACAACAACCCATCTATAGAAAATGTTGTCTATTCGGGGCTAAAGTTGTGGGCAAAACATATTCGAAACGTGTCATTTGTAGGGCTAAAGTAGAAGTAGGTCGCTGCATAAAAATTCCACATGAAACTCGGTTCGACCGTTTAGTTCGTTTTCGCGTCTAGCCATATTTGTATATGCCATCTGCATAGAAGGCGACTTGACACATCACTTTCGTGGCATCACACTGAATGTGAAACCGTCACTGATATGACCTGCCAAGAAGCTACTATTCTTGACCTATGCATCACAGGCATATCAATGTCAAGCGTTATTTCTGTTGGATAGACTATAGTCAGGATCAGATTAACTGCTGTGCACATATTGCCTCTTTTTTATTGTATTTAGGCCTATTCCTCCGCAAAAAAAACAACAATCTTCAATTCAGTTTTCACAGAAGGAGTCATGAAGTAATGATTGCGTGTGACATTTAGTATGTGTCTAAAAGAAATAAATATAAATGCACAGAAGAAGATGAAGAAGTAAAGAAATGAAAAAATACAAAAATATATAAAAATACAAAAAATAATTAAAACAAAATGGAAAACAAATTACATCCTCATCGCTAGTGACGTGCGCGTCGCGAGGATGGCATGCAGAAGATAACCTGGTGTGTTGCTAGTATTTTACAGTACACATTTGCCAATCTACTGCAAGAAAAGAACAGGATAAGCCAATGAAAATTTAACCCAACGAATAATAATGAAGTCACAGTATTTGCTTCTCTCACTACTATACATGTATAACATGCCTATTTATGCCCTTTCAAACATTTGTATAGTACATGTATTTGAGTTACAAGAAGATGTAAAAATATGTGACTATCAAATTACTTAAAATGAATATAAAAAGTATCGGTTACTTTACATTCGGGAACACCCTGCAGTTATATTGTTTCATTAAAAGTACTGCTCCACCCCTTGCATCAACACAATAGTCACAGAAAATGTGTATAATTAATATCTACATATGCTGGCCAAATATGGTTTTGATGCACGGGGTAGAACAATGTTGTTTAAAGCAATACAGCTTTTATATGTATATAACAGGGTACGTAATTCCATTTAGAGCAAAAATTACCATTTTATGAAACAAATATTGAACAATTTGACTTAAAGAAATAATCTCAAATATGTATTTTGATGGTATATGTAATTAAATACTTATTTCTTAGTGGTTTGTTTTTCATTCTCGGAGCAGGCAAATTCATATAGAAAGTGTCCGAAGTCATTGGTTGACTATGCAATTAGTGATTTAACAGATCTTGTTTATCTATCATTCGAAACAAAGTGCCAGCTTGTTACAGTGACGTCATGTGATGCTGTCATGACAAAGGACAAAATGCTGAGAAAAAAGGGTTCTTATACAAGTGGTGCAAAATTCTTTAAAGAAATTTGCATCTTTCTATGAGAGCCTTTTTGCTGACCTATGGCGCAAAGTATTCCAAATAAAATACCAACCTAGGTAAGATAATGTGAAAACCTGAATGTCCGAGTAAAATGACAGAATCGCGACTTCCTTATTTTATTTTGTCAGCATAGTTTGATTAAATGGTTACATTCATTTTCCATTCAATAACTTAACTAATAGTATGCCAAAAGTTTACTGCATGTTATACACTGTTCACTGTTTTAGATTTTATTCAAATTTTGAAATAATATTTTTGTTATGGTTAAGGGTGTACATGTATAACTCTTGTACTTTGCACATTTAAAGGGATACATTATATATATATTAATGCTGTGATACGGCTCTTTCTAGCAAGTAATAATTTATGGAATACAGAAAAACGTCTGTAAGCCTTTAGCACGTATTGATAATGGTTAAAATAAACAAGGATAAAATTCCAAAACGGAAAGCCGCGGTCCAAACACGTAGCCGGTCAAAACCGCCAACCACTACACACGAACGTGCATACGAGAAAAATACACACTCATGCACACTCAAAACAAACAAATAAAGGAACACACTGGGGTAATGTAATATAATTAGTGACCTATGTCCTTTTTGTTTTCATTAGAAATACAGAAGTATTAATCCATCCTAAAGCATTTGTACCGGAATCGGCATCGAGATGAAAGCAAAACTGACATTTCGTCTTCTGCAGTCCATAAATGTTCGCCGTATCGTTTGTAACGCTCCATCAAAAAAATGAATAAATCATTCCAACATATCATTTCGTAATCTTCTTAGATTTCAAAATTCGTAAATGGCATGTTATTGAAGTTGACTATTGTTCATTTTTCAACCTGCTGAGTTAGAAAGTGTGCAGAAAAGTTTTAGAAAATTGCCTTCAAGTTCGATTTCAGTTTGATTCTGTCGTTCTTGACTGTTTATTAAAGTAACTGATAAACTCAAGATACACATGGGAAAAAGTATTTTACAATCACATATTTTTATTTGTATGTTTTTACTCTCATGAGTTTTGAAATAATTTACTATGTCATCTTTTGCTCAAATATTTGTCTTACCAAACTTATTTACTGACTGTCTTTCAGTCAATAATATATTGATTGCTGAACTGTTCTTTTGACTTAGTACCCAGACTATTCTAAGATATAAAAGGTTTCAACATTTGCTACCCGATAATTTAGATAGTAGTTTCAGAAATTTTTAAAAGCATCCATTTCAAACGCCTCTTTTCGTTTGTGAACGCATTAAGAGTATGTCCATAACATTTTCCTTGATAAAATTTCTTATTTGTCTACACAACGAAAGCAATTACTGTGTTTGTTGTCATCCCCTAGTTACTCGGATACGTCGGCAGATAAAATATATTGCCAACGTGACACACTCTTGACAATGACAATACAGGAGAAAATCATGTAAGTGTCACTTATTGGCGAAAGTCAATTTTTGTAGACGATATAAACAGGTTACGTAACTCATTGATTAAATCAGTGAGAATTCAGATGCTAGAGGGATAACCATATTTGTTACCATGGTAACACTTTCAAAAGAAATAATGGTCAGAAATAACCGCTTTATTTCACAATAGCAGTCGGAAATTTACTCTTTTTGCAACGCCTCATTTGGCAGGCTATTTCCAATTCAATTATGCATAAAGTGCGTATTGACAATAATGATTTGTCTGTAAACATTGTTCCTAAATTGTTAGACAGAGTGGAAGAAGTCTTCATTTTCTTACCATGTTGGTATCAATATACTTATTTAATATTTATCGAAACTGCCACCAATCCCTTTTCGACACAATCGGCAAAATTATCAAAACCCTAATGTTGGGAAAGTCATTTAATGTATACAGAAGTTCATGTTGCAATTAATCGAGCAACAGTAATATTTCATGTTTCTTATAACTAAACAAGACATGAACGACCGATATAGTTTATGTTGCTTATATTCGACATGCGCATCAGTAGTGTTTTATGTAGCTATAATTGAACAAGATATCAACTTGAATCCTTGCGTGTATCAGTGCTATACACTGGGCACGTTAAAGAACCAGACTGTTTATTTGCAACGAGCTAGGCTACGTTAGCCGGACAAGCCTGTAGCTGATTTCTGATCTCTCTGTCGTGGGGGCTTTGTCTCACTCTGTCCCTCTGGTCAGATCGCTCTGTACTAGTAGAGGATGAATTATGCGCCCTGTGTGAATGCATTTGAACTATGTAAAGCGCCTTTGAACGTGAAATTGATCATGAAAAGGGCGCGTTATAAATCTGGTATAATAATAATAATTACATGTCAAGTATCAATATATGTAGAGTTAGTTGATATATTTTTTTAATGTGCTCCTGAACGATAACACGCAAGTATGACTAGAACAAACAGACCAGCATTATAGTCAGCATGTCTATGTAAATCTTATGTGCGACATTGACAATCGTTTTTGAATATAGATAAGCTATAGTAAAGCGTAAGTTTTAGCTGTCGATTGTATGGTCTTTTAAATTGACTACTATTGGCAGGACTTCTGCTTAATATTTTAGCCACATCTCACACGTAGCCATAATAATTTTCTCATGTAATAAATTGAATAAAGAAAACTGGAAAAATACATGTGCTCCTGAAATTGCATTTCAAGTCAAATTAATTGTACCATTTCAAATATGTATAAACGTAAGTACATAAAACTGCTAACAGGACTCGTAAACGGTTTCAGGACAACAAGACACCAAGACTTGCACAAACAAACTAGCTTCTTAATTCTGATGCAATGCTTACGTTTCTACTTATGCATCGGCATGTAATATTGTGAATTTAGATATAGAAAAATGATAGAAAAATGCAAATAAAATAAGTTTAGAATAGAGGAAATATCAGTCGGACATATGTGCGAGAATCATTTGCAAAATCACATTTAAATTCAATACTTAAGCTGTGTATTTAAATTGAATATCTAAAAAAAATACATAAATGTTCGTTGTACTTTCAATTTGTGAGTCAACACAAGCTCCACTATTTCAATATACAACATGAGTATCATTTTAGATAAAGTTTGTAGCATATATAGGAATAGCCATATATACTATGTGTAACATCGTTATCAATATTGCTAAATTCCATTATGTCAAAAGTTGAATGGACTGTTCCATATCAAATATCAATGTACATGTATGTAAAGAAAGTCAATAAAATCTGCTAACTGGGCTCCTGAACTGTGTCATGACAACAGGACAATACGAGTTGTACAAAGAAACCATTCACATGATCAGGATGTCATTGTAAAGCTAACATTACGAACTAGACACCTGAATGTAATAATATTCATTTGAACATAGATAAGAAATAGACAAAATGTAAAACATAAATGAAAAACAAAAGTCAGTTGGACATAATATGCAAAAATCACTTGTAAGGCTTGCATTTAAATTCAATACTTTAGCTGCTTATCTAACTTTAATATCTAAGCACTTTCGGGTAATGTGCATAGTTCAGGCTTTCCTTGTTGGGCAAGAGGGTTGTTGCACATTTTATCACCACTCATCGATGGACTCAATAGATCCGTGTCTGTTATTATGTTCCTTGTTGCCAGTCAAATAACCTTTGAACAAATCTGTTCATGCACACATAACCAAATATGTCCCGTTAAAAATACCGAATGGTATTTAAATCGACTGCTTGAGACTATGTCAATATTTTCCAGCACACAATGACAAGCGTCTATAATTCATTATCTATCCTAACTGTCAAATGACGTCAACATTATTTTTGGACATATTGTAATAAAATGAAGAGATATTGTTCTTACCAGATAATTCAAGCTATGCTGAAAGCATTGTCGGTTATAGCAGATATGTTAGCGAGGCCTCATAAGATGATGATATTGATGTATCTCTTAACTGATAAGAGACTTCCATACTTAGAACAAATGATAAACCGTAATAATGTCAATAATTTCATTCACATGACATGAACCGTACACGGCATAACATAAAGTTCATGGCATTTTTATGTGTTATACCTTAGGGGTTAAGTCCAAAATCAAAGCTTGTTATTTAACTGCTTTTAAGATATAAATAAACATCACGCCGTGATTTTTAATTTGGTAGAATTTGATATCATCTAATACAACTCATAAGCTGAAAGATATCCAATTGTTTTATTACGGTCCCACAATTTACCTAACAATATAAATGCAAACAGCAAGAGTTCTGCCATAAAGGGTATGAAAAATTATTATTCTTGAATGACATGGAAAATCATGTTATGGTAATGTGTTCCAAACTGAGTTTCATATAACCCGTTGGCGATATTAATATTTAATTATATTTTTTAATTGTCGCGTGGTTAAAGTTGTTGACACTATATCATTTGTCCTTTACTGATGTGTGTTCGAAACCTAGCTTGGGAAGGTATATTTCTTCATAAGTGGATGTCTTCCAGCTAGCTTTCGGATGGTCGGTGCCTCTTTCTAGGTGTCAGCCCGTACCTGAGGTAGTAATGACTGCAGGTTTACCTGAGGTCTTCCTCCACCACTCAAAGCTGTACAATTGCAATTTGACACTATATTTACATATAAAAACAACATAGAAGAAAATTGATTAACAATGATATCAGGCAAAAATGCTGCTAAAGGCTGAAATTTCAACCTTCAACAACTCAGCTCGAGTTCGAAATGGCGGGAACCAAAGGTACTTCTGAGCAATGGGTTCAAGAGCAAATGGTTTATAATGGATAATTTGTCCTACAGCATAATCGGGCACACTATACAAATCGTTTAGTTTAGGCAAAAAATGGAAACCTTTGACACAGTTGCCTAATAATTAAAGTTTCTGTAAAACGACCTCTCGGGAATTTAATTGCAAGAAATTGTTTGATTAAAGCACTTAAACCTAATTAATGGTAATCTTTTGTGACAATCAAGAAGTATATTACGTCATTAAACTCTTGTTTTAGAACATAATAATCGACATTTCTAAATTGTAAACACTGTTTCTTCTTTACCTTGTCGTAATCTACTGCAGCCATCAGAGAACTATCACATAAATTGCATGGTACCTTATTGCATACCTTCATTAATATTGCCGATGAAGAAAATCTAATATCAATTCCATCTTACATTCTGTCTACAGTGCTCCGTTGTTAAAGCAATCATGTGTGTATACTTTGAAGGAAGAAAACAGTAGTTTTACTCTCCCACTAACCCATCCTTGGCGGGAAAATATCATAGCGGTAATAGCTATGATGTTATGTAATTTATTATATTGACAAGCACCCGAAATTCAGCCTAGTGTTCTTTTACAATTCTAAATCATTTGCTTATTTAATGTATGCGAAAATGCTGACGCCGGACCAAAACGATTGATTGATGTAAAACACGCCATTAAAATGGATAATTTGTACAAAAAACGTGGTTCTAGGGAGATTCTTACTTTAAAACAAATGGAGGATATGATATACTTTGCGAAAAAGTAACAAACATGGCCATAAAATTCAACACCATTATCAAAGGTGTCATTTAAGTTCCGAAGATTTAACAAAGCACTAAATCTATTTGTAATCGAATTTTCTTTGTCTATTCACATAGGAACAAATTCATTGCAAGGGAATCCATTGAGCAATAATATTGAGTTATTTCTGTTAGTTGTCGTTTATGAGAAATTCTACGGCTGGTTTAAAGATTATCGAGAAGGATGTCTGTTTCTGATGTTTTACTATTAGAATACATTGCTTAAGGTTTAGATTGCTATGATTTTGGATTCTCAGTTACAAAAAAAATGTAATGTCTATTTCTATCACAATTTTTCAATTGAAGTACAGAAACGGTGACTTTTGTTAACACATAGCAATCGTTTTGTAATATAACATCTGTCCACATTCTGTTTGTAAAGCACACCTTGTAAGAACAGACATAAACCCAATAACGTACGCATCAGGTTGTGAATTATAACCCAAAACACAACTTACATTTCATGTCTTCCGTTGGTTCTATTTATTGTTATTTTGTTCTAATCATTAATCAAATACAAGATCCCCTTCTTATGGAACATTATGAGCAACACATTTTCTGTTCGCAATGACCCAATAACTCTGCCAACTAATGTTTTTGCTTGGCATGACTTTGTCTTCCTGGTTTCCGTCATTTGTAACAATTGATATTAACAGAAAATGAATGGTGGCTCAATGTATTGTAGTATTATATCATCTTTTCTAGTAATTATTCATGTGGATACTCTCCAAATAAAGCAAGTACTGAATACAATCCTGAAGTGGCCAATGTAAACATTATTATTATAGGTGTAAAAACAAAACTATTTAACTGAGCGTAAGCACCTGGCCCCAACCGTTTCATATGCAAAGCATACACTTGTTTTTATTAATTAAAGCCCTGTGTTCTACATGCATTTGACAAAACTCTAAGAAGCTAAGTTAAAATTTGACGATTTACCGATTCACCTAGGTTTATATCGAAGCTCTAAAATATGGAAGATGAATAATTATTGCTTAACCTATGTTTAGAATCCCTGAAATATGTTGTGTATTTAACTTGATAGAATGAGCAGTTGATTCTCCACTAAATATGAAATATACGGGAACATCGCTCCAGAACTATTTTTACAAGTGTGAGTGTCCCTTTATTTCAATGTACCAACTTATAATAGGGGGTTTGTCGTGTTGGTTCAAACTGGTTTGTAATACAGTGTAATTAACTTATCATCACTTAAGCTGATGGTTATTGTGAAATCATTTAAATTCGACGGCATGAAATTTCGCGGAAACGTGAAAAGGACAGTTTCGCGCGGGCTTTAATTCGCACATTTTCAATTAGTAAATGAAAACATAAATAAAAAAATAATAATAGCGCGGTCTAAAATTCGCGCATCGGTTCTAGCGCGAAATACGCGAAAATTCGTCCTACGCGAATAAAAATGATTTCACAGTATTTGAAAAGCAAACATTTTCAGAAACTCTCCTAAAGTTTTACACCGCCGTTGTTATGTAGCTTGCGATAGGAGCATGCACATTTCAAAATTTCAAAACATACAATAAAGCTGTACATTTTTTGTAGATTGAAAGAAAACTCGATTCCATTGAGCAAGGCAAGAGGTACGGAAGAAAGATTAGTGCTCTTTATACTGTAAAAGCAGAAATTGTTGTGACGGTTACAATTTCGCTATATTTGCGAGATCCTAAATATCGCGGAAATTAATCCTCGCGTTAATATTCACAAAAATGCATGAATGATACCATTTTTACAATTTCGCAAAAATTAAACTTCGCGAACAAAATTAGAATTTCAAAGTCGCGAAATTTTGACCCATTGAAAGTGTGTACTTTTACAGTATTTCTGAAACTTGATACTATACCTGACTTGGCTGACACTTGACAATGTAATGATGAGCCTTTATATGAAATATTTTGTGAAATTAATGTCTTGTTTCGTGTTCAGTTGGAAGAGCAGTGCTCTTAAATACGTCTAAATGTTTGAAATTAGACGCAAATTGAAGGTGGCAACACCATGTTGCTTGACCAATTCCCTGTCGACCGCTAGGGCATGATGCCACATGTCCTGTATTCAGTTATTTCATTTGAATATTTTCTTCTTTTTTTCTGACGATTTAGGAAAATTATTATAGAAGTGTGGAAGCTTCAAATAGAGTTCTTTGTTCATTGGACTACATTGTGCTACAATCCTCCCTAATATCCGCATAGTATTAAAATATCGACAGAAAGTTGCTGTTTTATGCATTGTATATATTGTCTTAATTTTGTTTAGTTTTACGTCGCACTGACAGAATTGTAGGTCATGTGACGCCTTTCCTGGTTTGATGGTGGAGGAAGAATCAATGTACCCATCCGTGCATTATTTCGTCATGGATGGGCGCCTGGAAATAACCACCGACCTTCCGTAAGTCAGCTGAAGAACTCAACGCCCCGAGCGAGTGTCGACCCCATTTCATTGACGGGCAAGTGTTTCTTAGTCAACGATTATAACAACACTCCCACGCAGCTTCCACACATTATCTCTTGTTCCATCAAACCAGTCCTGACGCTTTTGTTTGATTTTGGTCAGCTAGACTTTTGCGTGTCTTTAACAATTTGTACACCATCACTTAAATTCTCTTTCAACCTACGACAAGTGTCATTTGATAAATCAGAGTTTGAGAAACGTTTCCTTTTCGGACAAAATTGATCCGTTTTACTGTAGCAATTTTTCAAATGTCCGTCAATAAAGTAAGGAAATAATAGTACAGTTTTGGTCAAATTAATTTGCTGTTTCTTAACTGAGTGTGAGGTGTCGACACGTGAAAATTGAATCTGGTACTATCTTCATATAACTTTAGTTGATGCAACGTGACATTTGACTACTACTTTAGGGAAATTAAGCTAGACACGGGACGCTGTAATCATATATTTCTCTGGATAAGCATTTTAGAGTGATTGTAGATTGAAACCGAAGATTCTTAAAATGGTTTAAAATGTACTATTTTTAAGAATACGAATCATTGATCTATAAAACATATTAATAGACTGCTATAAGTGGACAGACTTAAAGTGTTTTTACACGTGCCAGTAGTACGAGTCTTATACAGTGATTATTTATTTATCATATTCCACATGATGCACAGATTTTTGACAACGTTAAAGAAGCTAATTATCAGATACAGGATTTAATTTCAGAAATATTCAGTGGCATGTTTTGATCAAAAGAATAAATTTGTTTCTAAAAAATATTGTATTCACTATACAGAATAAACATTTTGGTAGCAAACAATGTTGTTTTTTTTTCTCTAAAATATAACTTCTTTTTCTAAAATATTTAGGCCATATAAGGGTCCTTTTAGCAAAAGCGCGAGGTTTATGTTATTGAGAAACTTTTAATATTTACATGGAAATAGATAGATGTATCGGGTATTTTCAAAGTAATTGTTTTATGATAAATGCGCCCTGAACGATTTAGAATCGGTATCTAAAACAATATTTAAAGCCTGTGTTTCTAGTCAAGTTTTGTGTATTTGTTATAATATTGTGAAGAAATAACATATCTTTGACGCTCTTTGAATGTTTATTTTATAGTCCTCTTAATCTTATTAAACAGGTTGGTCTTTTATACAATTGGTTTAATTCCTATATTATAGAAATGAAAGCTATTCTTTCATGATATTGTGGGTGTCATTTCAGCTAGTGTTATAATAGTTTGTCAAACAGTTTGTTTTCTGTTTTATCTGCGTCTGTCTTTTATTTCCATACTCAATTTTGCAGGCAGTCTCACTTCAAATTTGTTAAATTACATTGAATCAACTTCTATTTGGTATTTCGACAGGGTATCATTAAATCAATTTGAGCACTTCATTTTGACTATTCTAGCAGTTATATCCCACGCATTTTCAAAACTACCATTTGTATTTGCATAAAATTGAGAATTAACATTAGATTAATAGTCAATACCAGTTGAATATAAAACTCAAAGTCGTTCCGGGTTTGGTATGATGTGCTCAGTGTTTTGAGGAATTTCATGAATTTCATTCTAGGTCTTTATTTAATGAGACGGACAAATGTGATATGCATTGCGTTATAACATAAGGTTGTCGAACTCTTTCTTTCAGTCGAATCTATTTCGATGGGCCTAAATTTTGTGAGAGAAATTCAGCAACTCATTGAGTGTATAAATCTCGTCGTTTAAGTTTCGAAAAATTAATAGAACGATCGTTCATATCTTCAGTTCCTATATGTCCTGAAATACAAATTATTACCCGGGTGTTGAAACTTTTAGTGTAGATGGCATAATTCTGATATGAACGCTATTTTGGCATTAGAATTAAATCTGCGTCCTTAAATAACTCGGATAGATCCTTTTCAGTAGCTTGCAAAATAAAAAGTATAAAGAAGCATCATTTTAGATTCTAACAGGTTGTTACATGTTGGTACATAGTAGTATCACGTAAGAAATGTTCTTTATTTTGTATGTTTTGAATTTCTTTTTCTTTTTTTTTGCAATTAAAGATAAAACACTTACTACGCCACACATAAAACCTATCAATTTACCTTGAGTAAAAGTTGGCTTCATTTCGATTATTCGCGCTTTAAGCATCTGGAATATCAGTTCAAGCATCTAGATAATCATTGATAAAAAAGTACCCGAGCATCATCTACATTTGAGCCGTGCCATGGGAAAACCAACATAGTGGCTTTGCGACCAGCATGGATCCAGACCAGCCTGCGCATCCGCGCAGTCTGGTCAGGCTCCATGCTGTTCGCTTTTAAAGCCTATTGGAATTGGAGAAACCGTTAGCGACCAGCATGGATCCTGACCAGACTGCGCGGATGCGCAGGCTGGTCTGGATCCATGCTGGTCGCAAACCCACTATGTTGATTTTCTCATGGCGCGGCTCATTTTTTCAGTAAATCTGTGTATAAAACATCCGACAACACACATTTAACTGTAGTGACGTGAATACGAAAGAAAGGTTCAGGTTTCTTTTATAATTAGATTTTCTGTTAATCGCCCACATGGGATATAATAGCAAGCAATTCAGTTAAATTAAATGTTTATTTCATAAACGATGGATATTGTATTCTGTTGGGACATTATATTGATAGATGACGTGATGGTCATGAAACTCGGGATATATACCTTAAATATCCACATATCTATTATAATTGAATTGTTACACAATAACCAAGCTACACTGATTGGAACTACTTATAGTAATGTGATATAGGTAATGATTACACCAAATGCCCAGGAGGTGTGTATTCATTCTCTATCTTCGGTGGCCTTATGTAGTTTACCATGTTAGTGTGCTCTACTGTGTTTTTGAGGATGTTGAAGAACACTAAGAAAGCTTGTTAACATGTATACATATATTGTTTGTAATGGAATATTTTGTTGAAGAATACATATTACCAATCAACTCACTGCTGAAAAAGAGATTGTTTTTATCTTTCAATATTTTTAGTATTGTACTTAATGTTTATTCGTGTTTCCAAAAGTGAGTGCTTTTTGACTGCATCTTTAATATTGAAGAATGATTTCATCACTCTAAGTCAGATAAAAGGATTTTTGTACTGGATTTACCTTGTACTGCAGGTGTCTCATTTAACGCAATATACTGAATAACATTCTGTTACGTGGGACGTTATTCTGATCATTATTCAAAGACATTATTTTCTTCTGGACGAATGTTAATATTTCTCCTTTATCATAACTTTAATTATTTCACGCCTATATATTTTTAACCATTTGGAAGCTTTTCTTTCTATCACGTGACAATACAATAGAAACCAATATTGTACTGTGTGTCACATTTTCATAAGTATATTTAGTAACATCCGAAATCTACAATTATCCACAAACTGCATAGTTTTTCCATATTGCACGCAAGTCCAAAAAATCCATATCTTTTTCATATTAGACGGGACAACTCTTCCGATTCCTTATAAGGAGATTTCGAATTACTTCCCTTGTATTAGTATATAGCAACAGCATTTTTTTTAAAAATGCGATAACTTTCTTATTTTGGAATAAAACATGTCAGTGTAAGCACTCAGTTTCTTAGAACGTTTCCTATCTAATTAAAATGGTTTTGGTTCAAACTTTCAGGAAAAGTTGTTTTCGAAACTTTTTGCATCGAGAATAGATCTAATTGTATATAATCTATGTGCCATCAGAGAAGAACGTATTTTAAATTAATGTGTGTAGTTGTTTGTGAGTTAAAATGTATGAAGTTTTGTTTTCTACATCTATCTTTTTATGGTGTGAAATAAAGGGGTAATTTGACAGTGTTGAGTACAATTCTGAATTCAATTGGACTCGTACACAGCATTAATAATCCATATTTGGACTCGACTCGCCTCGTCCAAATATGGATTATTACTGCTTTGCACTCGTCCAATAGAATTCAGTATTGTACACAAAACTGTTAAATAACCTCATATTATTTCACACCAATATATTTTTAACCAATTGGAAGCTTTTCTTTCTATCACGTGACAATACAATAGAAACCAATATTGTACTGTGTGTCACATTTCATAAATATATATAGTAACATCCGAAATCTACAATTATCCACAGACTCCATATTTTTTTCATATTTCACGCAAGTCCAAAAAATCCATCAAAAAATTCCTTATAAGGAGATTTCGAATTACTCCCCTTGTATACAGAGACAGCAGTTTTTTTTTTTTGAAAAAGAAATGCAATAACTGTCTTATTTTTGAACGAAACATGTTAGTGTAAGCACTCAATTTCTTAATTAAAACGTTTCCTATCCAATTATCATGATTTCCATTCAAAATTTCTCGAAAAGTTGTTTCCGAAATTTTTGCACCGAGAGTAGATCTTAAATGTATAGAATCTATGTGTCATCAGACAAGAACTATTTCAAATAAATGTGTGTTGTTGTTTGCGAGTTAAAATGTATGAAATTTTGTGTTCTACATCTATCTTTTTATGGTGTGAAATAAAGAGGTAATTTAACAGTGTTGAATACAATACTGAATTCAATTGAACTCGTACACCGCAGTAATAACCCGAACCCATATTTGGACTCGGCATTCGCCTCGTCCAAATATGGATTATTACTGCAGTGTACTTGTCCAATAGAATTCAGTATTGTACTCAACACTGTTAAATAACCTCATATTATCATCGCGCAATGACCCATTAACTGTGGCAAATAATTCCTTTTTTGGCACGATCATCTTTTCTTAGTTTACGTAGTAACTGGTGTTTTATATTAACAAATCATGACTAGTAGTTAATTTTAAGACACATATTAACATGGTTCGATTTTATGAAAGTTAACGAAAGATGAAAATAAAGCTATGTACATTCTGCGATAAACAACTCTTGACGCCCTGTCCATTAAGAGAGCATTACGACGTCAATTATGAAGTCGATTGCCATATCATGTCCCGTTCATTTCTACTCGGATAATATGCTCCCAGCATAATTCTTATCAAATCTTTTTAATGAGCACGTGAAAAATAGAACAATTATGGCCTTTTTTGATTTATCGTCGAATTTCCAACGGCTCATCATTCGTGTACTTGTATGTTTAACCACTCGGATCTGCCGATCTAAACTCTTAACCATGATAAAACAGACGACAAATCGCTGTTAGGCAGAGCTTATTTGATAAATAAAGAAAAAAAGTGTTTAGTATTCCTCAGTTGATCCGTTGTCAGAATAAGAAAAATATCTCCCCATCTGCATCACCACTCTATTATTTCTATCTGGTTTTTTTATTTCTTTCAATATTACCACTTAACAATGTTACTTGAACATTATTCAGAATATTTGGATTTTGTATCCCACGCATTCCCTAAATTCCAGTTTGTATTGACATTAAAATAAGATAAAATATTCAATTGATAGTTAAAATGACGGCCGCAGTTGAATATCAAATGAATGTAAAAACGTTTCTTATATTGTTGCATGTGCTCCGTGCTCTGGGAAATCAAATTAACTTCTTATTTAATGAAAGGGACAACTATGTGATATGCATGCATCTGCTGTTTATTAAATTAAACCAGTTAATCGTCTTCTATAATTAGATTTATTTGTAGCTGACATCAATTTCTCGAGGAAAATGCAGCAGTAAGATGCGTTCGAATCATGGTTAATAAAACCTCATGTGAGTGATTAAAGTATTTTTATGGTTGTTGGCGGCAAGTGAGTCTGCCTTTGTGACCAGTGCAGACCAAGATGAGCCTGCACATCCATGCAGGCTGATCATGGACTACACTTTTCGCTATTCAGTCAGTAAATTTTCAGTGAACACCACTTGGAATAATAAACGGTATTGCCCAAAACTGAATGATGGAACACTCCAGTTAAGATGTTTAGCAGGGTAACGGTTAAGCACTATGAAGGCTGAATCCTTTTGCTATTGCATCGATATCACTCTATATCAATATTGATCAAATAGTACTGAGATTAATCAAGGAATAATTAACGGAGAACTTTTGCATTACATTTTAACAATAATGGAATAAATGTATATAGATACCAAATGACCCAGATATAATGTCATTGATCGCGGCCTTGTTTCAGAGCAACATTTAAAAAACACGTTTTTTTTTCATCCTCAAGTAATAAGTAGACTCGCCCAGTTTCATCAATCTAGACGCATACATAGATCGCTTACTTCACCCGATTTACATTCGGAACATTTTCACGCGTTTCGGGCTTTATCGTATGTTTAACATGGGATTTTTGAACCGTCAAAAGATGTTGGAAATGTTTGTCTCATTGTTTTTTGTTTTTTTTTTAATAAAAATGTTACTGCTTTCATTTTCTACCACTTTTTTTCCACCCTTGCCTGAAAAAAAACAGAGTTTGTACACTGTTCAGACCGTTGCGCTCTTTTGAAATTTAACCAAACACAAGTTTACCTGCATAAACAGAAAGCATGATATGTCACCATGCGCGGATCCAGAGGGGCGGGGGCGAGACCGGGGGTCCGGACCCCCTCTGGAAAATCTTTAAAAAAGGAAAGAAGACAAGGAGGAAAGAAAATGTTTTTCGAAAAAGGCAACATTAGGACTGCATGTAAAGTATATGCGGCTGCTGCTACATACGACCCCTACATAATTCATATTATCTATGTAAAAGAAACTAAGAATTTTACCTTCAAGAAAGCTTGATTTTATCATTTTTCCCAAATTTCACAGGTTAGTCCATAAAACTGTCCCAGAATGCAAAAAAATGAAGTGCTAAATTTCAAAATTTCCAGGGGGGGTGGGAGGGGGGCAGGGGATCGGACCCACTCTGAGAAAATTGGCTGTGTCCGTGCATAGTCACTATACCTGTCCAGTACTGGACATTATGGTAAACGCTTCTTTCCTGCACAAATGACAATTTCGCAACTTCTGTCCTTCTGTCCGGTTTGTACAAATTTCTGGCCGCGATAAACCATTTGACTTGTACAGTAATTGAGATCATGTTCAAGTTAATCAGGGAAAACAACTTCTTCTGAAATAACCATCATGTCCATCCTTTATGTGTAAACGTGACCGAATAATGGTGCCAAATAAAAAATCTTCTTATCACGTCTTTTTTCAAACGTGATGACATTATTTTACAGAACATGAATGGCGATGAAAACGACATTATAGTTTATTCATGTGTTTCATCAGTCATGTGGGGATAACCTGCTAAAAGCCTAGAGACATATCAAACGTATATTCTCTTAATGCAGACATGACACGCGAAGAGTTTCTTCCTCTAAACATGTAAACATGTTGATTTCTTTATTGTTAGAATAAATGTTTTATGTAGAATTGTGTTCATTGTTTTTGCACTGCCTTCTTTTTGTCATGTTGAATAAAGGATACGTCATAAAATTGTGTAAATATTTGAAACACAATTAACAAGAACATTTTATAAGCATGCATCCTTATTTATGAAATGTTAACGTATATGTATGTTTCGTAATATCAGATATGGATGCAGTCTGAGCGATAACGTACCTTGCTAAAATCCACTGTTTATATATATATACAAATGAAAGGAATACTAGTTATTTCATTCTTAGCCTTGTAGCTTGTTTACAATACCACATTATGTCATTATTAGTTTTAAGTAGCAGAATAAGCGTATATTGTATTTCTTTTCTTGTCTTAAATATATCTATTTTTATTTCAATCCTAGGGGTTGTGGTGGGGCGGGGAATGGGTAGGGGCTTGAGGTGTTCATCACCTTTCATCAACAGATTTAATAAAACCGAGTATGCTATTACGTTGCTTGGTTGCCTTCTATGCTTAAAAGTATTTCTTTCACAACAATTTAGGCACAAATTTGTAATCGTCATATTATAATAAGTGTTTCAAGTAGAAACCCTTGACAAAAAACAACGGTTAATTATATTTCTGTTGACTGCTGAAGACTATGTCATGAATGACAAACATACAATGACAATATTCTAAAATTGCTATTTGTCCTATGCAATTGTCAGATAATTTACTCCTGACGGCAGCAACATTTATGGACAAATTATAAGACAAAAGATGTTGTATATGCCGGATTTATTCCAGCCACGCTAGAAGTACTTGTTGGTTATAGCTGATAGGTTAGCGGAGCCTTTAAGTTGTAATTGTTCTCTTGCATAGTCAATGATATGTTTCTAAGTTTAGAACAATAGACAAATGGTTATCACGTCCTTGAATGTTCTTACATGAACCACACGGTATAACATACATTTTCCGGAGAACTAGTAATTAAACAATTCATAAATGGAAAATTATATTGAAGATATAATATTTATGAGTTATTCATTGGCATTTGTCCTACCTTAAACACTATTATTTAATGCCTTCAAGTATAAGGTCCAAACTTCATGCGAGTAACAATCCTACTCCACTTTACGTTTATATTGAACTTCACGATCCATAATCTGATCACTGTGTACAACAACTATCAGCTTAAAAGTTCATAATTTCATAACACAATAAATGCATAAAAAATCTGTCTTAACGGGTTTGAACATATTCATATAATCTGAAATAAATCATGTACTATTACATTTTCAAGTTAAGTTTTCATATAAATCATATTCGAATGGGTTCAAATCGCTGATACTGAAGCACTTGTCCCTCAACATGGGTTCGAAACTCCATGTTTAGAAATAGAATCTTTAAAATGATCATGTCTTCAAGCATGCTGACTAAGTTCGATGTTCTAGCCAGGTGCCAAGGAAACTAATGAGCAAGTGGTTCAAGAACAATATTGAATGGAATTATATGTTCTTCGAAATAACGTTTTAGCACACTGTTGGATTTCGCATACATAAGATTATTATTTTACAAATGAATAATAAATAAAAAACCAAACACAAATAAAGTAAATAGTGATTGGAAAAGGTGTATACTCTGTCAGATGTTCCTTTGATTAAACATTCTGTAAGACACACAACTCTACGTATCGTACAGCAATGATTTTTATTCAATTTATGTATTTTAATAAATGCAATCTTTTGTGACAATCCAGAAATATACTGCGTTAATAAAATCTTCTTTTAGAACAATAAACTCAATAATCCACAATGCTATTGTTTAATTTGTATTCAATGTTACTTATTTACACTGCCGTGATCTAATAAGGTTTTAATATTTGCTACCCTAATATCCAGATAGTAGTTTCAATTTTCCTTGATAAAGTGTCTTATTTGTCTACACAATTAAACCAATTGCTATGTTATTTACCGTCACCCTGTTATGTATTCGTCTGCAGATAAAATATATTGCCAACGCGACACACTTTAAGCACAATACAGGAGAAAGTCATTTAAGTGTCACTTTTTGACAATTGCAATATTTGTAGAGTTACGAATAAAAAACAGGTCACGTAACTCATTGATTAAATGATGAGAATTCAGATGCTAGCGGGATAATCATAATGTTACCATGGTAACCCTTCGTAAGAATAATATGTTTAAATAACTGCTTCAATTATCAATAGCAGTACGAAATTTTCTTCTCTATAACGTCATTATTTGCAGCCTAGTTTCCAATTGATTATGCATGAAGTGGTATTGACAATGATTATTTGTCTGTAAACATTTTTTTTAATTGTAAGACAGAGTGAAAGTATTCACTCTGTTGGCATACCGGAGTCAATATACTAGTTTACCAAAATTGTCACCAATACTTTTAGGCACAATCGGCAATATTACCCAAACCCTAATGTTGGGAAAGTCATTTAATGTATACAGCAATTCACGTTGCTTTCAAGCGAGCAACGGTAATATTTTATGTTTCTTATAACTGAGCAAGACATACGCGACTGATATAGCTTATGTACAATGCACATCAGAAGTGTTTAATGTTGCTATAAATGAAAAAAAGATATCAATGTTGACTACATTTGTTTCAAGTCAAACTATAAGAAGTGTAGATATTTTTTTTCAAACTGTTGTTGTTGCCAAATCTCAAATGTTCTAATGAAATGAAACTGCCTATATTGTTATTAAGATACTGAATAAACTGACGGTATTCTTTATTGTTTTCTATTTATTCTTTAAGAAATATATGAAAATTATAGGTGACCGATTATAAATGTCTATGAGTGTATTAGCAGGACTTAAGTTAAATGTATTAAGGAGAAGAATTCTATAAGACTATATGTCTTTCATTCTTATCCTTTCCTACTTACCTTGTTCAAACTATGATGTATGTATTTAATTTGTACATGTATGACTGGTAATAAAATATGTTCAAACTAAATGTTTTAGCCACAACCATAATAATTTGCTCATCCAAAGGAAAACTTACAGATATAAAGATTATAGAAACTGATAAAATACATGTGCCTTTGAATTTCATCTCAGAATATCAGAATTTCTTAGCTCTTCTGTATTTAAGTTTGTGGATTGCGTTTGCAACTGCGCCAATATTATATGCATATCTGAATAAGGTTTGTGTTGCAAATCTCAATATCGTTCAAAGATTTCCTGGTCAATATCAAGCCCTGTAAACACTGTCTCCAACACACTCTTTTGGGGGTGATTTGAAAAAAAGAGCAAATGATACATCCAAGGCGGCTAAGCAAACGTGCACATTTACACAGACGAATGCAATGATAATGGCGTATAAGCTACAAACACACACACTCATGGAAGAAGATGGAGCGATGCAGGGCTTTGCAATGGAACGGTCAGAGAAAAAAATACCACTGGGGAGCTTTACATATTTTAAAAGGCATCAAACCTCATTCTCTAACATCTATCATTTCCGTATATTACAGGACAGTGAGACTTTTGTTTACTTCCCGCCATATGAATTCCTTACACAAGTGACAGTAAACACTGTGACACAAAGAAAACACAATTATGCTCATGCAAAGATATAAATCAAAGCACGAACATTAATCAATCTTCAAACATATTTATATTGCATGTATATCATTTGTAGGTATATAACACATAACATTGATAACCCCATAACATGCTATCGCGCTGCTAATGACTATTAACCTGTTAATATTTCTTTATACCAAAACGATAATCTCCTAAACTTCATTATATGTCCTTGCTGTCTTATGAATTATTTATGATGTCAACGACATTTATGGACAGTGATATTGTTCTTTGCTAGGCTTGAAGTTTATTCGGTTTTATCAGATAACGAGAGGGGATATTTAACGATATTATTGATAAGATTCTATATTTAACACAAAAGATAAATCTTAATCACGTCAGACTCATTGAATTTCCTTCACATCAATCGCACGATATTACATAAAGTTCCGGGAAAGTAATCAAACAATGTCCTTATATGGAAATTTAGATCTGAAACTATGATATTTATTTGTTATACCTTGGGGTGCTTGTCTAAAATTACAGATAGTTATTTATTTGCTTTCAAGTTATATATAAACTGTTCGTCATCTCAAACCGTTCACCATTTAAGTTATTTTGTTTTGATAGAATTTGATTCTCTGATACAACGTATCAGCTGAAACTTATCCAAACGTTATACTACCACAAAATAACCAACAATGTAAATAAATTAAAGCAGGATACCTGCCATAAAGGGTTTAAGCATTATCATTCTTAAATAATATGCTAACACGATGTTGTAGTTATGTGTTCACAATTAAATTTCACAAAACACATTGGCGTCGAGTGGCTAAAGTTGCAGACACTGAATAACTTGCCCCACGCCGATGTGTGTTCGACACTCAGCTTTGGGAAGTAGAATTCTTCATAAAGAGATGCTTTTCACTGGACTAACTACCTTACGAAAGGTCGATGTTTTTAGCCAGGTACCAGCCCGTGACTGAAGCAATGCCTACTTTGGCTACTCTTTCAGGCGGGCGTAGGTTCAAGGTGCACTAGGACAAAACTTTTGTTTTCTTTATACTTCTTTTTTAGTAAGTTAAACTGGTTTTCAAGAATTATTATTGATTTATTGTACAAAGGCGGAATTTTTCATTTGATATGCCATTACATGCATAAGGTTTCTTTTAACAAAGTTATTGGTATAATGAATTTTCTGCGAACGTTTTGTACAGTTGTTATTACTCTGAAATTCGTCCCTATTTGAGCTTGGGGAAATATCATAAATTATACAAAATTTAAAAAAAAAACGACACAGTAAAAGCTGTTTGAAATTGCAACACAGTACCAAATAATGCTATAATGCAATTTTATACACATTCCTATAACGAGTCTACTAGTAGATTAAGACGATGTAAATAATCATTGAAATGGACGCGGTTGAGATTTTGTAAGAAAATCAAAATTGAACTAGCTGGCATGAAATTTCGTGATTTAAACCAAAACGGCTCTTTTAAGAGGACATGAATTCATGTATTTCAAAATTTGATCATCAATTTAGGAATTGTGTATTATCGTTGGGATTTAAGAAAGTAAAATAATTAAAAGAAGATGGCGTTGCAGGTATTTTATTTGGAAATTTCTGTCTAACTGTTAAGTGAGAAAAATAATTCCATATTATTTCATTTTTTGGCATTTCATTCGAAATACTCTGTATCGTAGGTGATAAAGCAAGCTCTTAATACAGATGGTTCTTTAAAGTGCACATAATTTTTATCTGTAAGTTACAATGTTGTTGCTTTTTGGACAAAGATCTGTTTTCTTAGATTCTGATGCTATTCATTTTATACCTGAACTTACCTTGACAACTGTAAAAATGGCAAACAAGAGATACGAAAACAGTTAATAGAAACTCTACGTAATCGCATTGCCATTTCAGTACTTATTTAGCAATACCCAATATGGCGTGTATATTAATATTTACAAAACCATCAATGGTTTATATCTTTCCCTATTATATTAAGGAATTATGTAATGAGATCTATAACAAGATTCTTTGGAAGCATAGCTTGAAACCACGCAAAAATAATTGCAGACTCGCTTCGATTGCGTCTTTTCATGAGATATCATGGAAATGTGCAAAACCCCTCCCCCACCCCCAGTACCGGCTTAAATAGAATTTATTACAAAGATATTGAATGGACTCTATGATCCCACCGGAAATACAAACAATGAATCTAAGTACGGGTTATTTATTGACGACAGCCAAACGACACTTAAAGACTGCTGCTGAAATAGTTAATACACTCCGTAAGATGAAAAAGCATTAAATTCAAATACCAGTATACGCCATCTTACAGCAATTTGTTTTCGGAATAGATAAAAGTAATACCGACATTTCGTCTGCTGTGATCCACAGAAAGTCGCCGTTTCTCCTACATATATCATCTATAACGATATATAAATCACTCCTACATAGCATGTTTTAATCTTCTTAAATATCCGAATTCGTAAATGTCATGTTACTGAAAGTGACGATCAGAATTTAGGAAATTGTCTTGCAATTCCGTTTTTGTTTTATTTTTTATTTAAACGTAAGTGTTGTTTTTTTTACTCTCATGACAATTGTATAATTTTAGTATGGTATCTTTGGCTAAAAAAGTCCGTTTCTGACCAAACTCATTCACTGACAAATTAACTTGTGAACTTCAAATTTTGTCTTTTGAATGTTTCTGTTAAATGCAGGCTCCATAACCACCTTTGTCTTCTAGTAGGTAAAATTACTTTACATTCTGTCAGGAATTCTCCTTACCTTATGACATGGCGCTTGATGCGAATTGCGTTATCGTAAAGATATTAACAAAACAAATATTCACGTGACATGTTTCTCACATTTTAACATATCTTAATGTTATTTTTCTAATTCAGAATATTTGTCCAACCGAACAGAAAGATAATAAAGAACTTTAGAAAAAAAAACGATATCAGCTAGGCAGTCGAAAGGAATCAAGAATGCCGATCGAAAACGTTGACCTAGTCGTTTAGAATTCGGCCACTAAATCCGATAGTTGTGGATTCGAGCCCCACTTGGGTTTCAAACGGCGTTAACACCAGTGTTGTTTTTTTCCATGGAGCGGACTCGAAAGGGAATTCCGTAAGCTTCATCTCAGTCGACCTAAAGCACCTTGAAGTTCATAGATTATATTCATATGAACCAAATAAGACGGCCTAACAATTAAATATTGTTTTTTGTTCAAATCGCATTTATTCAAGCGTCTGTGGCCGGGAAATGTCTGTTTAAGATTGCCACTGTGTTTTTATTGATAAACAACTTTTATCAATTACGGAATCTTAATGGAACATTTAAAGCCGACTTTAGGAAATCAAGGATGCCAAGACCGATTGCCATAAACACGATTACATTTTGTATATCATACAAACTCACATAGGGTATTAGTTTCGTGATTCAGCTCGTTATTTTTTTCTGTTCTTGGCATTTCTATGTAAGCATATTGAAAATGACTGTTATCTCGAAAATGAGTGACGATGAGTAAATTATTAACTTAATACTACAGCTGATATAACATGTAAACGTTTTCAGGTTTAGCTACCCGAATATTTTGAAATGTTTTTCAAGAAAAACATAATAGACATCTATT
Organism: Mercenaria mercenaria; assembly: GCF_021730395.1. NCBI lineage: Eukaryota > Metazoa > Mollusca > Bivalvia > Venerida > Veneridae > Mercenaria > Mercenaria mercenaria. The sequence continues at coordinate 35,267,588 of NC_069379.1, forward strand.
TCAAAAATGTCTACTGGTCTTTAATCTATGTACGCATTAGTTGTAAGCCCATACTACTTTTCTTTTTTATTACTACTAAACCGACGGCTATGTTTGTTGCCATTCCCTAATTACATTACGTTTATACGGAGATGAAATATATTGTCAAGCAGACGCACACTTCAGGACAATACAAGAAAATAAATCATTTAAGTGTCACTTGTTGACAAAAGTCAATATTTGTAACCGGTAACTAACAGGTCACGTAACTCATTGATTAAATCAGTGAGAATTCAGAGGCTAGAGGGATAACTCTATCTGTTACCATGGTAACTATTTCGTGATAGATAATGGTCAGAAATAACTGCTTCATTTCACAATAGCAGTCGGAAATTTTCGGATTTGCTAAAACTGTAACCATGTAGGAAGTAAATTGAATTCGCATAATTAGTGTTTCAACATAACATTTGACCATTCAGAGAAAAAATTACAAATATAAAAAAAAGTTAAAGGATGCAACCAAGTTGTACAATATTTGTTAAAACACTTTTATCAATTACTTGTGCATCTTATTAACTTTAAGGTACTGAAGCAACTAACATTGCAAAACATTCACATAAACATTATGAGATACTTGTTCATTATCAAATCAATGTGTTATCAGTTCTAAATATTTTTCGTTGCATTGCATATACAAATAATACTTAAAATTGTATTGTGTCTATTACTCGTTAAGATGATGACCGTCCATGAGAAATAACTTAGATCCTGTAGATCCATGACGTTTCGTAACATTCTCTAATTAATAGCTTTTGAAAGAACACAATCCCTAAAGACATCTCATGATTGAAGTCTGACATGCTGTACAACCTATGTAGATTAGTCATGTAGCTCAATATCACTTGTCTATTGAGTTATATCGACGCAAGTTTTAGCTACAATTATCATATATTACCATTATTGTTTATACCGGGTTAAATATATTTGATAAGCTGTCAATATATCAATAATAAAGAAAAAAGGATTGTGTTCGACAAAATCTGAGTAATGCCTTAAGAAAATCGTGTGTAATCACGAAAATCAACAAGATAAGCTAAGAACTGGATCAAAATCTCAGTCGTGTTCATGGTCCTTTTTTGTTCTTATTGTAAATGTCTAGTTAATTACCACATAGTTTACACCAAGTAGCAGTTGACAATTTTCATTCTAAACTAACAAAGATGTAATAAATCAAGCATACTATAATATGATTTAACATAGTGCAATAAATTTAAACCTTACTAATAAAATATAATCGGACACAATATACAAATCCTTGTTTAGGCAAGAATTCTAAATGAAACTTGTGCTGCTTATTAACGTTTAATATCTGAGCAAGTAACTTGCAAAATACATGTCTAGCATAAACAGTGTAAGTGAACGTAAGCTTCGATATATGCAAAATGTGTAACGTTCTAAATACTTTTTCGGGGCATATAGAGGTATACAAAATATATAACATTAAAATGTGTTTGTGTCCTATTTCACTGCGCTTAAGATCATATGAGCCGTGCCATGAGAAAACCGCGTCCGCGCAGTCTGGTCAGGATCCATGCTGTTCGCTAACAGTTTCTCTAATTCCAGTAGGCTTTGAAAGCGAACAGCATGGATCCTGACCAGACTGCGCGGATGCGCAGGCTGGTCTGGATCCATGCTGGTCACAAACCCACTATGTTAGTTGTCCCATGGCACGGCTCATATATCGACTTCGCAGATTGACGTTTTGCAAGTTTTAGCTAACGAATGTATGACTATTTATATTTACCGACCGTTAAGTAGGTATTCTTCCATGGTTAATTGTTGATAATATGTCAATATATCAATTTTAAAGAAAGATTGTGTTCCGACAAAATCTGGAGGTCAGTGCCTTTAAGAGAAATCGTGTTGTTAATCACGTTAAAAGTCAACAAGATAAGCCAAGAACTGGATCAAAATCTCAGTCGTTTCTGTCCTTTTTTTTTTTTTTTCTTTTTTGATTTTTTTTTTTTTTTTTTAAATATTAGTTTTATTACCAACTAATGTTTGAGGCCCGAAGAAAGAGTTACCCATGTTATTTACTTTCTCGATACACAAAGATTTAACAAACTCACATTCTAGTATATGCATTTACGTCTAGTGCAATTAATATTATAACCTTTACTTATCTAACAATATAATCGGACACACTATACAAATCGCTTAGTTTAGGCAAGAATGCAAATGGAAACTTTTGGCACGGGTGTCTAATGATTAAAGGTTTTGTAAAACAACCTCTCGGGAATTTAATAGCAAGGAATTGTTTGATTAAGGCACTTAAACCTAATAAATGGTAATCCTTTGTGACAATCAAGAAGTATATTGCGTCATTAAACTCTTGTTTTAGAACACAATAATTGATATATCTGAATTGTAAACAGTTTCTTATTTACACCGTCGTAATCAACTGAGTGGTACCTTATTGCAAACATTTATTAAAACTGCCGATGAAGAAACACTAATATCCGTTTCATCTAACATTCCGTATACAATGCTCCACGGTTAAAGCAATCATTTGTGTATACTGAGAAAGGAGAAAACAATAGTTTTACCCTACCACGGACCTTTCCTTTACGAGAAAATATCATAACATTGATAGCTATCATGACATGTTATGTATAATATATTTAGCACGTGAATTTCAGCCTAGTGTACTTTTACTGTGCCAACTCGAATGCTTATCAAATGTATGCGAAACTGGTGCCGGGGCTAGAGAGCGTTGACGGTAGCATGCATTTCCACTACCTTCCATGAACAGGCTCAATTAAACCTAGCCTGCAACGATTTCGTTTTTGTCGTGTTGGGCGAACTTTGGAGTTTCTTCTTTTATCTATTTTACAATCGAAGAAAGTTAGTCCCCCACAAATATTTATGATAATTATAACAGTTACTACTTTTCCTTTCATGGAAACATTCTACCGGATCGTTATAATGACGTCTTGTGACGGTGTCATGACGGACGACATATCATTATGACGTCATTACGTTTATATTTTGATTTTGGTAAGACACTGTAAGCGCTAGACTTGATAAATTTCTTAGAAATTGTTCGAAAACTATTAACACGAAGTAAGATAAAGAATTCCTCGATTTCAGTATTTTATCCGGAAATCTTTGTCTGTCTCATAAGAGAGAAGATGTTTTATATTACTTTACTCTGATATTTTATTCGGAATACTGAGCGTCGTAAGTGGAGAAAAGGCCGACTCAGTTTCACTGAGTCTCTTCTTGAAAGGGATAGAAAAAGTAGGACACCCAAACACCAACCAGCATTGGCTTACGCTGAATTCTATTACATATGTACTGAATCGACACTATGATCCCAAAGAACTAGAGAATAACAACACTGAATGTAAGTACAAGGAAACTATTTACGACCGCCTTACTGCACTTAGAGATTGTTGTAATAGTTAATAAAAATCAATAAGAAGAAGTATTGTTCAAATATTGATACTGTCTGAATCATTTTCTTTTCTGTTGCCATCAGCACTACTGTGTGTAACAGTAAAATAAGTCATCTTAAAGTATTTCAGTAATAAACCAACAGATTAAAACATCACTGACATTTCGTCTGCCTCTATCCACAAAAGGTCACTGCGTACAGTATCCTTTAACGTTCCATCAGAAAGTTCGATAAATCACTCCCACATGCCATTTACTTAATCTTCTTAGATTTCGGAATTCGGAATTCGTAAATGCCATGATACTAAAGTTGAAAACTGCTCGTTTTGTGACTTGCTGAAGTTGATTTAAAATGTTGGTAGAAACAAGCCGGAAAATTATCCTTCAATATAAGTTTGGTTTGATTTAAGCGCACCTGACTGGTTATAAAAATAGCTGAATATTAATGCGCACGAGAAAGCTTTCTTTATAAATTAAATACAATTCTTTGTATGTATTCCATGGGACATTTTAGATGTTTTTTAGAATTTCATTATGCGAACATTGGCTAAAATCCGTTTCTGATCAAACTAATTCACTGACTATTTGACAAACGGATGACGTATATAACAGAGTATTTGATGAACTGTTCTTCTGAAAGCGGTCATATTGGTCCTGGTGTATCATCACGAATCAAGTCGCTCATTAAATAAGGTCCGACCGCTCGATCCGGGGTCATGAATTCGGGCGCCACATGAGTTACAGCCATGCCTTCTCGGATAACATTGGTTTCAGTTTTCCAGGAAATGGACTTGAGTGTAAATCAGAAAAGACTCAAGCTTTCATATTTTCGGCATAAGAAAAACATAGTATAAACTTAATAAGAAAAAATCAAAACCACACTTAGGACAATTTACGAGAGTCATAAAGTGTTACAAATCGACCCTAAATATTTTAATTGAAAACAAAAACGTAACTCATTGATTAAATTAGTCAGAATTGAGATTTTATGGAGAAAGCTTTATATGTTACCATGGTAACACTTTCTTAAAGATAATGGTCAGAAATAACTGCTTCATTCTACAATAGCAGTCGGAAATTTTCGCCTTTTGTGACGCCATCATTGTGTCAGACAATTCCAAATTCAATTATGCATGAAGCGGTATGGCAATGTATGTAATGAAGCATTTCTAAACTGTAAACGCTAAAGCCCCCACTCTGTTAGTATGCCGGTATTAATATTCTAGTCTTTCAAAACTGCCACACATAATCTTTTCGGCACAAGTAGCTCAATAACCCACAACGATACAGGTGGGGAAAACACTTTATTGTTATAATAGTCCATGTTGATTCTGATAGAGTATGACATATGCAACGGCATGAGTTGATGCTTCTTGTAAGTTAACAAGACCTACCCAATTGTTAAAGTGTATGATGCTTATATTGGCTGAAGACATACGTTTTTTTATGTTTCTGTAATTGAACAAGATTTCAATTTTGATATCAGTGTATGTAAAGTTAGTCTATAAAATTTTCTAAATGGGCTCCTGAACGGTACCTGGACAACAAGTAATTACGACTTAACCATTTATTTTTTCGGTATGGTAACAAATTGAATGAACTGTTTTATATTAGATATCAATAATTGTAAGGAAGGTCAATTAAATTTGATAACTGGGCTCCTGAATGATGTCAGGACAACAAGATACTACGACTTGTACAAGCAACGCAGCCTCATGACCAGGTTGTCAGTGTAAAGCTGACGTTACGATCTAGACATCAGTATGTAATATATTTAATTTGAATACAGATAAGTAATGCAGAAACGCAAACAAAGTATGTTACAATTGGAGAAAGTGTCAGTTGGATGTTTGTGCAGGAATGGTTTGAAAAACGTACATTTAAATTCAAGATTTAAGCTGCGTTTTGAAGTGAATATTTTAGGAAGACACTAGACAAAGAATTGTGTACCTTGTATATATTTACTTACCACAATATCTACAACTTTAATATATACAATATGAATAACATTTAGACAAATTTTCGGAGCATACAGGCGCATTGCCATATACACTTCCAAACTTAATAAATTAAATGTAGATCGCGTTTTGCTGTTGCAATATTATCATGTATCCTTGATAAAAGTATGTCTTTTAATTGCTGCATTTTAAACTGATTTCTGTCACTTTTATGTTTCTAAAGAGTATGCAAGGACCTTTCGCGCAATATAGAACTACAAATGTGTGCTATTATGGAACGTTAACTATCTCGGATTCTCAGATGCCTGTGTTGTACATAAACAACAGCATAATTTAGTGATATATTACTCTTATACCCTTATATCCTGGTCATAATATCGTTTGGTTCAAAATAAGGTAATCATTTCAAAGTCATTTATTTTGAATACTGTTATAAAAACAAGTCGAATGAACTGTTCTTTATCAAATATCACTGTATATAAGGAAAGTCAATACAAACTGCCAACTGGGCTCCTGAATGTAGTCATGACAACAAGACAAAATCGTAGTCGTTCTTTTTTTTTATTTCAGTTTCCTCCATTCACAAGCAAATACTATCATCCTTTAAAATTTTAATGGAACTTTAATAGGACCGGTCTTATACTAAACCCTTTATTTGCCAAATAATACATCTGTCAGCTGCTAGAGACAGTCACTTGTATATTTTTACAAAATATCTTTAAATAACTATCCAACAATGCTCTTATAACGTCACAAATGTGTATAAATATTTCATCTAACAAAATCGGTTTAGTGCCACATGGCATTCCATTTTTCTGGAGAATATAATGTCTTCCATTATATTTGAGGAAAAGGAGAAGGTTGGCCAGATAAAAGTGAATTGCAAGAATGTTTCTGAAACTAAAATAGTAATAGTAATGTAATATCATTTTAGGTATTTGTTTGTAAATTGCAACTGAACTTATGTTTAGTGAAATCTTAAGGAAATAGAAAAATACTGATGGCGATAGTTAGTCTTTTATATTAACCATCTTGAAATATGCGAATCACTGTAATCTTGGTCATATATCTTAGAAACAAGCAAACGATCTATTTTAAGGAATGCTAAGTTACGTTGACAACAGAAGGTATTGCGTAATTCTGTTTAAGGAACTAAAGGAATATGTTGAAAATTACCCATTTAACTCCACCATTGGTTAGAACCCTTATTGGATATATTGTAATGCACATTGATAAATTTGGATGTAATAATTATCTATATATAGCAGTTTCCTAACAATTTTTCTTTCTGACATTTTCAAAGTGTCATTTATCATCGCAATGTTTGTGCTATGAATTCAAAATGAATCGTTTGATAATAAATTCTTTGCCATTTAAGGAAAACAGCCTTTAAAATAAGATACAATAAAGCCACATAAAATAAAAGTAAAACAATGCGCGAATGATTTTGTTACAATTAATGAAAACTACTTGTTTGAATATCCATTTAAACCAACTTTTAATAATGTCAAGCAAAGTCGACGTCTAATTTCTCATTTTTAGATTAATGTTTTCGCTATCGCACTTCCGTCTTTATTCTAGATGTTTAATCAGTAAAAACAATAACTCTATGTGCAAAAGGCGTTATATTATCAACTTTAGATCTTGTTTTAATTTCCTTTATTTTGTTGTAATTGTTGTTGTTGGTTATAACGTTACACCGACACAATTATAGGTCATATCGCAACTTTCCAGCTTCGAATTAGGGAGGCAGAGACATGGTGCCCCTACGTGCATTATTTCGTCATGATCGGGCTTCTTGGTAAGCCAACTGAATGGCTTCTCACGTAATGAATTAAACGCATCAAGCGAGGATCGAACTCGTATCGGTAATTGCAAGTGATTATAAGTCAGCGATCTTAACCACTCTGTCGCAGAAGCCGCATGGTTTGACTACATGCCTCCTTACATACTGTAAAAGTACATAATTTTCGCTGGGTCAAAATTTCGCGAATTTGAAATTTTTAGTATGCTCGCGAGGTTTAATATTCTCGAAATTGTAAAAATGTTAACATTCTTGAATCTGAATTATAGTTATGGTGAAAATTTAGGCGAAGATTAATTTACGCGATATGTTGGGCTTCGTTGATAAAGTGAAATTCAAACCCTCGCGAAAATTTCTGCTTTTACAGTAAATCTACAGTCCTTAAATAAACAAATAGTTATTTTCGAGAAGTAATCATAATTGGTATATTCACTGAAATCATTTAATAAAACAGCTGTAATTTTCAGACGAGTGATATAATAATACGCAACTCTGTGTGTGTGTGTGTGTGTGTGTGTGTGTGTGTGCGTGTGCGTGTGCGTGTGCGTGTGCGTGTGCGTGTGTGTGTGTGTGTTCGGGTTTAACGTCTTTTACAACAATTTTTCAGTCATATAAAAACGCAACTGAACGATAAAACAAGTATACCATTAAACGACAAAATCGCCATTTAGATTACATTATTACTACTTTAATACAGAATTTAAGAAATAATTTATAGCAAAACAGTGCTTTATCACTGTATATACACGATGGGCAGTTAAACGTCGGGAGTAATAATTTTACGAGAGCGCAGCCAAAATAGTAGGACTGGTCTTTGTTTATACACACGAAAATTATTGAGAATTATTCAACAAAGCGAAAACACTTACTCAGTATGTGTGTAAATTAATTTGTTAACAGATTTGTGTAACGTGACATTTTGTTTAAAACATGCTATTAAGTAAAATATTTCATGAAATTTGAAGCGCTATTTCTTGATGCGTACATGGCGCTTAATATCATCGTTGTGATGATTAAAACATTGTTAGTCATATTAGAACATGTATTATATTTCTATATTCTTGATGACACCCATAAAAAACACCTTGTGCGGTTATCTTTCAAGGGCGCCGTTAAGACTTTTGACGCTTTTACATTATAATTCTGACGTTCAGAAAGTGATTTTATTGCATGATATCGTCATAATTTAGATCTTAGTATTTGATTTTGTCTAACATTTTAAAGCTAGTATATATTTTTTTAAGACAACATTTGACCACCATAGTAAGCGAATATTCTATCTATAACATACTTGTACAAACACGTGTTCATATGATGTTAAGGTCACCTTTTCTTTTGTAAAAGACGTTTTTTCATACATTTCCAGCTTATGTAATTTACCACAAGCCGCCCTACTGATATTTCAGTTAGTAATATTATAACAAAGACGTAGTTCTGTGGTTTTACGAAAAGGTGAAGGCAGCGGTGAAGATATTGAACCTTGTAAATTTTCATTAATTTTTTATACAACAAGAAAATCGCTGAGAAACGAAATCTAAGGAGTGAGATTACGATTTTATGAGGAGTGAGAAGGATCGTTGAAGGAAGATGTTTCACAATGTCCTTTCTTGCAGTAGAAACTAGGTTAAGCAACATAATATTAATGTATCCGATAAGAGTAAAGCTTTAGATTGTTTAGGGCAGTGTACCTTTAAAAGAAAATACATGTCACTTAGACATTTAATACGATATATACAAGGAAAATACAACACACAGACAAAATACTGAAATTCAGTGGTTTTGGGCCTCGTGACATAACCCTAACCAATGGTAAATTGAGTTTAAAATTGCCGGTTTCAAAAGGATAGATAAGAGATATGTTGTTAAGTCATTCTGATAGTACATTCTCTTAAGGCGCTTCTGTGTAGTTCTTACAAATCATCGGCTGAAAAAAACTGTTACAGTAATTAAGAATGCCATTTGATATCTTCTAACGCTCATCGTGGTGTAACAATAATATATATATAAGAAAATGCAAGCGACGGGATCTTATGTTTCCTGAACGAGGTTCTTATAAACTATGTAGCTAAATGTAGATTTTCAATGACGCATCTATAGAAAAATAATCTCTGTGTAAATTTTAGGTGCAAACAAATACATGTAATCATAAGTCTCAGGTCAAGTTACAACAGATTATAAATTTGCATTTTTATGATAAAACTGTGCCACTGAGAATAGACTTTAAACATCATTCCTCTTGTAATATTATGTATAACTATTGTGACGAAATTCATATATAAGTTATATTTTCCTTGGCAAATGAAAATTTGATGTACTTATTTTTACATTGGTTAAGTTTTAAAACAATATGATTTCAAGAAAAAAAAATCCCTGTTAATGCAGTTGACAAAGCAATGAAATACAATCAGGTTCGGTTCCAGTTATTGGATCAAACGACATTTAATTTCTCAATAAAAACCATAGAAAAACATAGAAAAGTATAAACAGTCAGGCATACTCGTACACTGTATAAAATCTCCAACAACGATCGATTTTGGCTTCAGAAATATTTTATTAACATATTCGCATTGTATTTATCAACGTATTCGGTTTCTGATAGCAGAATAAAGGGATGAGTAGGAAGCCTATATTTAAAAGTTTTTAATAGACTGTTTTATCTACCGCAAAGACAAAAAAAAACATGCTAGAAAAGAGAAAAATGAAACCATCGTATATTTGTCCTTTCTCAACACTTTCGAAGTGTAAGTGCATATCGATTCTAAATATTTTTTTCGTATTATTAAAGGAAGAAACGAATTTCGTATATTACATAAAACTCTTATGGGGGTAGGTGCTGGGGAGTTAAATATGACACCCGCCGTGGGCTCTGCAGGAGATAAGTAGTTCCATCCATTCCAGGTGGGGACTTCCGCCGACTACCCACGTTAAACAAGAAACTTTACCTTAACCTTCCTAGAAGTCACATATTATCATCCTGTTCAACACTTAAAAGTTTATGTGATTAAACACTCGTTAGTTAACATAACAAATAGACATTTGCTAGATACATTGCATACATAAACATTTACGGTTATGATAAAACTGTCACTCTCATACAATATTGATCTACGTAATGTGAAAATAGAAATTCTTAGCATGTCATCTACATTAAGAGATTATCCATTAAGTCTGTCTCTAGTCTTGTAAGCTCATCGTGTCAGAATGGATTCTTTGTGTTGCTGTTTATGCCTTCCATTCAAGGTATAGTTGATATCTACGTCATTAATTACGGAACCCCAGCAGACAAGATCGTGACTAGAAAATGGCATTATTTTACAATATTACTGAGTCATGATACGCTGATAAAGTTAAATGAGAAAAAAAATATTTCTCCTTCAGAACCAGATGTGTTTCTCTTTGTAATGATTACGACTAAAAATTGATCTGGTGCACCTGTGATATATAACAGACTCCGATATAAACCGCATTCAAGCAATTTTAATGACTAGTGTCTTTAATGTATATATTTTGTAACCATGGTGATACTAACCCTAATATTTAGTCAGTATATTAATACATATTATACACTAAATGCGTGCAGCCTTGAAAAAAGTTGCGTATTTTGTCGTGCGCTCCGATTGATAATAACTTCCGGGCATGCGCAGAACGAGTGCACCAGAACTGTAATGAGAAGCATCGAATGGTTACAATGCAATCCCTTAAAACAGAATCCCGTTCAATTTACGTTATTAAATTTGATTCATTTGATACCCGCACAGGTATTCTATGATTGTACAAGTGTGTTTAAATCACTGTATAATCTCAGTCGAGTATAACTACTTAGATCTGAATTTTACAAAAGAGTTTTTAAAATATTATTATGTGATTTAATTTCCTCTTGACATCTATAATAGTCTGAAATATATATAACAATGTGATTTTGTAGGTTCAACATTTAAAATGGAATTCTAACATATATGCTTAGGTAAACGGTGACGAATATGTATTCACAGAGATTATTTTGTTTTTACGAAGTCTTATTACAGAAACAAAAATGCGTTTCCTAAACGAATTAAAGTTACAAAGCACTTTTATTTTTCTGTGATAGTCAAACATTAAAACCATATGTTATTCATACAGGAAATGCGGCGCATCATTTATCCCTCAGCAAATTTCAGAATTATCTTTCATGCCAAACAAAATACAGATGGAATTTTCTGAGCAAATTTATGTTATTTGGTTTGCATCTTCAAAAAAAGAAAAACATCCCTGTTTAAAAGCTTGTGTACGCATTAGAATAATTCGTATCTGTCACTAAGATATTAATGTCGCTGCTAAATTTCTTTAATAAACTTGTCCATCTTTCAATTTGGACAGTATCATTAACTGTTAAAAGGGGTGCTTGCCAAAAAGATATGAACTGGATGGTAAACAGTGCACGGATGCGCAGGCTGATCATGATCTTTACTGGTCGCAAATGCAGAATCAATCCTGGCCAGCAAAGAAACATACCATTTGGATCTTCACAGTTATCTTTAATGGCTTTGGATCCATGTGGTGGTTGTAAATTATCGTTCGTTTGAAGCGTATTGATAGCGTATAGATTTTTTGTGGAACCCCTTTGGTTCTAATTACATTTCCTGAGAGCATGATGTGTAAGTGTTCTAAATATAGCAGGCATCTGGTGCTCTCTGGAAGGGTAAATTGAGTAAGAAAAAAATAAAATTAAACAGTTGTTCTCTTTTGGAAGGATTTGCTATCGTTATCATCTGAAGATGTAAATTACACTTTTCAACAATCCTTAGTGGGGAATGTTTATTAAGTTGCTATTATTTGTACGAACACCTTGAAGACAAATAGTTTGACCGCTTTGATCACTATGGAGAGCGTATATATACTGATAGCGAAATTGTGAGTTCGATTCTCGGGTATGGCATATTGTCTCCGAGACGACTGATAAAAGACTTTGTGTCTGAAATCATTTGTTTTCCACCTCTGATGTATTCTGGGGAAATTGGCAATTCCTTGTGGAAAAAGAAAAGTTGGCTACGTTAACTGCCCGTCTTTACATAACTGAAATATCGTTGAATACGGCGCTAAAGTCAAAACAAACCAATATATAAATTGAAGACATTGTTAAATGAATATCTTCATTTAGAAATTCCATAGAAGGGAACTATTAAGCAGATTACATTAAACGAATCTTGTGACAAATACTTGTTAAGGTCATCATGAAGTTCATTTCAGGGGATAAAATGACCAAGTTGAATCGCAAACCAGATGAAGAACCGTCAAGTCGAGTTGTAGGGCAGATACAGAACCCTGCTTCTGACCTGCTTTTGGCCGATACTAGGTGAATCGTTATAATCATGACAGTTTTTAGAATGGCGTATGACCTTTGAATTGTGGTAATATAAAAAATAAACATCTTGTAGCGAAACAAACAGCTGTTGCCCAGTCTATTTAGAACAAGTCAACTTAATTACAATCTTTCACCATACATGTGTTAAAAGTGCATGACAATTTGAATGTTTAGCTTGATATCTGTTATACTGTGATACTGCTTAAAAATATTACTTTAATGTTACACGGAAACAAATTTGAAGACATTGTTTATACACTCTTATAATTAGTATGATATACTAAGTCTGATATGTAAAACAAAGCCAATATAAAACATAAAAGTTCATGTTGTAAAACCCAGTTCAAAACAACCGCTTGACATAAAAGGCTTTGTCAATTTTTATAGCAAGTTATAGACGCAATTATTTGTGTATATTTTTTCTCACTATAAGAAGAAACGGGATAGGCTGTAACGGAAATTGAAAACAATCAAACACAGCTTGACATGATTCTGTAAAATTGCTTGTCGATAAATATGGAGAACGGTAATTTCTATAAAAAGTGTATTGACATTAAAAATGGGTTGGTTGCAGATTTACTAGTTTATGGGTCTTTTATTAAATCCGGTTAACGAGCGATAATTCTTGTCTAGTTGACAGGGCCCAAGCTCCGTTTATTTTCACTTCCACATATGGATTGTTCAGGTAATCGTTACAGGTAGACCTTGAAGTAAAATTAACCTAACCATTATAAAATTTGAATGTGAAGAAATAAAACAAAAAAATTATTATTTTACAAACTCTGGGTTTCATCTAGTACTTAGTTTATTTCACCAGATTATGTAATACCCTTTTCGTTATAAACACGTTCAAAGGTACATACAAAAGCAGCAACTCAGGGCGCACATTCATCATCTACCAGTACATACACAGACCCATCTGATCTGAGGGTCATCACAACAGGGGGGAAATCCTTTGAATAAAGGCATGCAAGGTCAGCTTTGCAAGGCTATTTTAGATTATAAGATTATTTCACTGGTTGTAGGTGTAGATGGGAATTTCCGGCCTCGAGGGTAACTGTTTAGGCAGGAGCCTCGTTACCGCCTAAACAGTTACCCGAGAGGAGCCTCGTTACCGCCTAAACAGTTACCCGAGAGCCGGATATTCCCATCTGCACCTATAACCAGTAACAGAATCTTTTTCTTGCATACCGATTTCAAAAATAATTTTTAAAAAATCAATCGAACGGCTTTATTATAACTGTCAAGGTATTGGATTTTTATTCCGTTTTTTAAATAAAATATAAATTACTACAGAAATCTTATACATATATGTAGTTCGTAATACGTCATTTACAGCACGAGAGTCATCTTACACACCCCGGGGTGTAAGATGGATTTTTCCAGCACCGGTAAAAATACCGGAAATCCCCGTCTGGTATGCAAGAAGCTTGGGGCTTAAATGTTCCCGGTATATAGCACTGCAACACGCTAAACTAATTTTGCCGCAGGTGTTTATTAATTTAATAATTGTATATAGTTGTTATATCAACATGTTCGATGGAAATTTATGTTGTACAACGGGTTACATACTAGTAAACCCCTTGAGAATCTTTAATATATGATGCAGTCGCTCTGCGCATGTCCGGAACTGCATTGTAATATTCATTTGCAAAGCGGCGGCGGCAAAATGATAGACGAGGATAATCATTACTAAAATAAGTTTGACTTAATGTATACAACAGGACCTGCATTAAGATGAACCAACTCCATTGACAAATCTAAATAGAGCTGTTTGATTTTGTGGGCTTGCCAACAGTGTGGGAGACTGCAAATAGGTTTTGCATGAAGCGGCAGCGATATCTCATTTACAGTAATCTCTTGGGTAATTACTTCTGCAAGTCACTGAACATCAAAACAGTTATTTGCGTAGGTGCACTGCGTATTTTATAGGGCTTATTCAATGTTTGAAGCGGGAATTGTGTCTGTATTTGGCATTGGAAAATAACTCTATAAAGATTTAGATATTTCTATGCAATACACATTGCAGATGTAATGTGATGTTTACGCAATAAATAAATGATATTCAATAACATTTAAATCTATACGATGTAATTGAAAGTTTTCATATAATTGTTCTCATTTGCTAAATTGTATCATTTGTCAATAGAAGTAATTCACTTAATATTTAGCTAAACATATTATCTCAAATCAGATTTATTAGAAATTACTTTTTCTTTAGAAAAAAAAAATGCATCCTCCCACGTAGCATTTTCAAGTTAGTTTGAAACAGACAGTAATTTCTAAATGAAAGTCATGTCAAAACAAATATGCTTAGATGGAATGAAATTAGGAATAATTCATATATGTTACAAATAGAAATTTATAACATTATGAATTATATTCTTTCATATTATTTTTGTTATTTTGACAAAGACTGTCGTACTGGCCGAGTTAGCTGAACCAATCAAATTAAAGAAATCTGATATTGGTCCATAAATCCCTGTGTTGGCCGAAGGCAAACTATTGCAGACCTTCTCCTCGTATGAGCTCGCCAATTTGCATAGTAGTGTAGCCACTATCAATTGGTTATTTTGAATTCATAGAATACATTCCATCTTTAATTTAAATGAAATACTTGGTCTATCTAATGAATGTTTATATTCCAAACTGAACTTAAATCTAGATAATGAGAAATTAAATAAAAAAAAATAATTTAAGATTAATACATGCAATTTAAAATCAGTAAATCAATTACAGAATCAGTGGTGTCAGCATCCTGAGATTGAACATCCTAACGTGGGCGGAATTGTTTAGTTAGTTTCATGTCCAGTAACCCCCAATAAATAAAACTGGAATCTCATAGGAGGAAATTTTGCAGACACTCTTCCGCTTACAGTCTAATTCGATTCCAGCTAGACGCAAATGGAACACATAACAAGACACTTAAGTATCGAAAAAAGAAGACAAGGAAAAGATGTGTGGGAGTGATTAATCTAATATTTTGATTGTTCTTTACAGGGGATATGGTGACCTTGTTGTAGATTACAGTAAATATATTTCAAGAAATATTACCGTTGTCATTTTCTGGTAGCCAATTTCGAAAAACGTTTTATGATGAATTTGTTATTGGAGTGTATTTTGTTACATTCAAATACTGATAAGACAATGTTGCATTGCATATCAATATAGTTTGATCCTATCTCGAGATTGTTATAATTTTCATATTTGTTATTGTAACCATTATACAAACTGGATGAAAGATAAAATATAGATCTATATAATAAATGACTATTGAGAGAGAACAAACCTCGAACTTTATTGCTTTTTAGAATCCTTTTGGACAAACATTTCATGTTGTAATGTTCTTTAATTTACTTATTCTTAAGACTGTATTCGCATGTGTTGTGTCTTAAACAGTGGATAAAACCTATAAAAAGACCTTTGAAAGCATAGAATGCAACCAAGCTAAATAATAGTAAACTCGTTTTGATAAAGTCTGTTCATTAGAAGTAATTGAAAGTGCAACATTCCTCACGGCCCCTAGCACCGGCTTAAGCGGAATTATATTACATATATATTCATATATTGAAAAGACTCCATGAACCCAAAGGACCACCAGAAAATATTACAAAACTGAATCCATGAATGGAATGATTTTTCAAGAACGCCGCACGGTACGTAAACATTGCTGGTTTGATAGTTGATAATATCTACAAGAAATTTGTTTGGAAGCTCATACCATAACCACACAAAATAATAGAACACTCGCTTTGATTGAGCCTGTTCATGAGAGGCAATGGAAATCACAACTCCCCTCGGGCCTATAACGATACTGATCCAAGTACGGATTAAGAAACCTTAAAACAGAATTAATGGTGGTTAAAATGTTATGCCTATTTGTACAGTCTTGTTTCTGCCATGGTTACCTAGTAGCACCCCGACGTTACGCTAAGTAAAACGTTTTCGAAGATAAGTGAGAAGAGTTATGAACAAAAAAGAACTGGTCAACCAGTCAATGTCTTCAAACATATTTAACCAACCAGTGATATGATGCAAACCCTATAAGGTATTCTCGTGTAACCTTAAAAAATCTGAAATTTGTTTACAATGGATTAAAACGACTGCTGATAGATGTGCAATAAAAAATACAGATTATAATGACGCAATAAAATGCAAAAATTGTCTCAGATGATTACAATTAATTAGCCTTCCGTACTTGATAAAATTAATTGCTTGCAATAATATTTCCTAATATAGAGTTTGTCTAACAGAACATGTTATTAATTATTACAAAGCTGAATAGGTTTTCTCCAAGGTGTTAATATTTAAACACGTTTACGGGCGGCTTTAGAATAAGTATAAACTGCGAAAAAAAATACAATTTTAATTGTTTTTCGAAAACCCTACTACTTACTCGATTATCAAAGAATTTCCGTGGTTGTATGATACTGATACTGTTGGATATCAATGGCCGATTGGTCCTCACCGACATCTTTGGCCAAGTGATCCAGGTGGCTTACGGACAACCGTGACCGAGTGTGATCCAATGGTGTGCTAACGGACATTGGCTGATTGATCCATGTTCCTGACATGAGTTAGGGCACCTGTGCTAATTTAAGATCACTATACCCTATATGTATATATTGTACGATGCTCGTACAAATCGTGTGTAAATATCAGTTATATCTTTAAATACGTCATACGACGAAACAAATATTGTATCTCAATACGTGTAATTAACTTGCTTTTTAGTCTTCCGGTTTCTAATTCCCATCGATAATATCACGAGAACAACATACTTGATCATAAAATCGTAAGTGTCATTGTCGTCATTAGTTTTAGTTTATAGTAATTTATTTATTCTCGATTGCCAAACAAGTTCTTACAACTTATATTAATGGCTCTCGAGACTCATTCCAGATGGAACAACCTCTAAGAGCAGAGAGAGAGGCAATGTGGAATTAAAGTGTCTTGCATAAGGACACTAACACCAAGGCACCAAGGCAGTGGTCGGGATCTAACCCTGGACCCTTCGATCTCAAGGCGGACGCGCTACCACTGCGCTACGGCGTCATTAAACGGTCTAATTTTGTACGTTGTGTATAACAGAAATGTCAACTGTATGGTTCGTATCATTTCTTAGGCATCACTAAGTAAGCAGTTTAATGTGGACATTTCGTCATGAAAAACTTACATAACGGGTCATTTTGCAGACATTTTGTCATTTTTGTCACGCTATTCCCCAAAATTTCTATAATATCTTTGATTGTGATATGTACATATATTTCTGTCCAAAATCAGGTTAACATATCTCGATCGTAGACGTTTTAAATAGTATATGAAAAATTAGCAGTAAAGGATAGATATATTTCCTTTGAAAGGAATCAAAATCCAACTAAGCATTGTTAAATCACTGTTCTAAATCTGGGGGATTTTTCAAAACATGAAAATTGCATCACACAACCACAGGGATTTCATCATTTATTTTGTAATTAAGTATGTTTCTCAAACAAATCGGTACTATTTATGTGACCATTTTGGACGGCTCTATTTTACTACTCACAAAAGTGCTAACGTAAAACAGTTAATCTTTGCAAATCGGTCTCATATTACAGTCATCCATGAGTGGAACTGTATTGTTACAGAAAAAAGTCTTTCCTTACTACTTTGCGCAATCTGACTAAAGTACATCTCCTATTACGCTACGCATAGAATCTGACAACTATCTATTGATGGCCTCGTTCTGACAACCCTTCCGCTAGCCAACCAAAAGTTAACTTACAACATTCTGCAAGCTTTAAAATGCCTTGGTATTTGATATTAACATTTTTTATGTAGAAAAATGTCAGATAGCCGTTTAGCTCAGTCGGTAGCGCACTTGCTCTGTAAGCGAGAGGTCCCGGGTTCGAGCCCTGGATTAACTACAAGTTTTTCTTGCTCTTTAACATTCGAACAAGTTGTCTGATTGGTTCAAACAAAAATAGATTTGCGAAAATAAAAATAGTAATCTTGGAAATCCAAAATATACAGAAGACGAATGTGAATGGGTCGTTCTCAGATCTTCGTTTAGAAGATCAAGTACTTTAGTCAGATTGCTACTTTGCGCCACCTCGGTAGTATCATTATATATTAAACTCTTTCTTCTACCCATCTCACTCCGCACCAAAATAGCCGGAGCCAGTGTATGGCTCATATTGTTTCTAAGTATCAATTTTCCTCAAGCCCACAGACTCTTACACCCTGACCACCAAACATGAGACAACAAATAAATAAGATTTTATACTCTCTCCTCTTTGTATACTCAGTATCCCCCAAAGACCCAGACCCTTCCACCTTCCCCTGATACACTCATACACCGCCCCTGGTTATTTTTGTAATTTCTATTATTATTTTTTTTTTCAATTCTTCGTCTTTCTTTATATTGTTTTAATACCTTTCCCACACATTTTCAAAATAGTAAAAGATCTGTACATTTTTTACCGCATTCACTGTTTTCAGTAAGCTTATATGACATGCAACTTTACAGGTTAGACCTTTATCCATGTACTTAACTGAAAAAATGCGCAATAATTTATAATTATACATATTCTTAATACACACTAATTACAACGTTACCACGCTTCCTAAAACATGTTTTAGGCCCCCACCCCCACCAACAACTCCCCAAATTTGACCGAAGTACAGTCTACTGGTCAGCCAGGTGTCACAGTATGGTATGACATATAAATTAAATGACCCCTAAGTTTGTTGGGAGTAAAATAGGTCAAGGATGATATGATCAAGCGTGTGAAAATGGGACAACCCATCATGGAGGAATGCGTATATTTTTTTATTTTATTTTTTTTTTTTGTTGTTGTTTTTTCTTCCAACAGTTCTTGGTATAGTTAATCATTAAAATCTTTGATTGCTTCTGAAAAAAACCTGTCAACACAGCTTGCTCATTTAAGAAAGCCTACCCAGCATTACAGCTACTCGACCACGGGTGAGTTAATTTTGTTTTCAATATGTTCATTTCCAAGCTTGGCATAGATTGAATATATGACATATGATAAAGTCAGTTAAGTTAAGTAATAGACAAGAAAGTTGTTGATTTTCTAAATTATTTCAAAAGCGTTGCAATGGTTTATTCCCTTCTGCCCAATATGTTTTGTTATTTATCATGATATTGGCAAAAGTATAATGGGAAACCGTTTGTACTACTAGTCGTTTTCACAGCTTTTTGGGAGAAACACATGATAGACACAGAATACAGTCGACATTGTATTAAGAGACCGCCCAAGGGACTGCTATAAAGTGGTATTTTAATGGAATGGTCTCTTAATGAATTTCAGTCAGGTGAAGAGAAAATTTTATTTTTAACTGTTAATGTAACTGTATTTATTATGAACATACATATATGTATATATATTTCACAAACTGTGAACATTATAGCTGGATTGTTCGTCAGTTCGACTGTTTCAAAAGTCAATTGCATTTAGCCAGGTGCAAAACGTACTCGCTAATTACACAGGTGAGGAAATGCCTGGTAGGAATTTGGTACCCGGATGCTTAATCGATACATTTGTCCAATTCTTTACCTGTCGGGACTACATTAATGTGGTCGCTAGTCGTTTAATATAAAAGCCGTTTAATGAAATGAATTTATGTACTGAAAACGTTCGGGAGAGATTTTGACCGGTCGTTTAATACTAGCGTTCAGCCGTTTAACGTTTAAGGATGGGTTCTAAACAGACTGAAACAATTCAACTATCGCCAGATATATTTCTTAGGCCATGATTATAAACTTTTCCGATGTGAAGTTTCCAAATTTATACCATCACCATTCTCTATACGCCTTTAAATTACCGTTTGGGAGTAAAGACCCTCGAAAGGTAGATTTTGAGCTTAATACACAAAATATATTTTCATTGCAAGAGTGCGACAAACACTTTAAGCAACATGTGCGCGAATGGAATTTTTTCTACTATTTAGATTTTAATGAAATTTCTCACAGTCGTAGATATTCATACGGCCTATAATATGGTGAAATAGAATGTATATGTCCTTGTGCTTGTTTTCGAGATATATATGCCAAAGATTAAAGAGATCCGGGCATTTCGGGTTGATTTTCAAACATTTTGGGGGAATTATTTAACATATCAGACGCTTTAATATCAGATTTCTACTTTAGAAAGGTAGTAAGGTTGCCTTTGTAATAAATTTGCTCACCTATTGCTATTAATTCATAAAATGATCTTCTCTGCCGTACACCGAATCGAGGCTTTATTCTACGTTTTCCGGATAAATGACGTTACGCCATTACTTCTGGTTTATCATACGTACAGAACTACTTTCATCATGGTCAACAATCTTAAAATCAAGCCCACGAACCTGTACGTTTTTCTTTACCATATCAAACACCATATGTTAGTTAATAATGGTAAGAAGTTTCATTAAAATCTACGTTGTAGAAAAAAATCTATTGGCATAAATATCATCCAAATTGTAATATGCCCCTAGACTACTATTATGAAAACTTGTGTGGGGTCAACATTTTCAAATCAATCTAGCGAATAAATCAAAAACACAACCCAATTTGTTTTATTTGCTTCTGAAATTGTAAAAAGAAATCAGGGTTTATTGTAGAAAACTTTTTATGCCGAACGTACAAAACTGCCTTTGGGAATGCTGTTGACAATAATACATAAAAGAAGTTCCTTTGGCAACATAAAACGCAACTAAGCAAAATAAAGCAGATACGTTTTCAATGATTTTGTTCATGCGAGCAAAGGCACAAAAAACTGGTTTTCTCTTGTAAGTAGAACAAAACATTGAATTGTATTATGTTGACATTTGGAAAGAAAGCGTACTTAAAGAATTATAAAAATAAATACCTAGCATTTGTTCCTAATTAATTATTTTACTTCATCATTAGATAGTTATATAACCTATTGGCTATATTCCAATGCCCGGATTTCGGTGGACATTAATAAGAACGTAATAAACATCTATATATAGAAGTTTCCTGTCATAAGCCATTAACATTTTCAAAGTTTCATTTCATTCAGCGTAATTATCGTCGCTGTGTTTTGTTATGAAAATGATACGTTTGATAATAAAGTGTTATTCCTATGTTAGATGCCATTCAAGAAAATTAATAGATAAATAAAACTAGTAGTATACAGAATAAAAAGAATACAATGCGTGAATACAAAACATGCTGAAAGAACCGTTCTGACAATTAACTAAAAAAAAATACTTGAATATTCATTTAGACAAACATAAATGTCAAACAAAGACGGCATATAATTTCTCATTTTCACATTAAACTTTTATCTTTCGCACATATGTCTTAATTCAAGAAGATTAAACAATAAAAATAATATCTTTATGTTAGAAACGCGTTGTATTATCAAGTTTTAGATCTCTATTAGTTTTTTTACTTTTTGTTGTTGTTGTTGTTGTTTATGGGTTTAACGTCACATCGACATAATTATAGGTCTTATGGCAACTTTCCAGCTTCTGAGAGAGTAGGGAGATACCTGGCGCAATATTTCATCACGGGTACAACCACCGACCTTCCGTAAGCCAGCTGGATGGCGTCCTGACATGAACAATTTACAGCACCAAGCGAGGGTTGAATCCACATCGGTAAGGGACAAGTGATTCGAAGTCAGCGATTTTTATCAACTTTATTGCATGGCTCCTTATATAAATCATCGGTTCAAAAATAAACAAAAACTAATTGACTAAAAGTGATCATAATCGGTATATTTATTCATTGAAATCATGGATTATTTTCTAAATTCTTTAATGACATCAATCAAAAAAATACCCATTTTGTGAGGTTATCTTTTCAAGGGCGCCGCAAAACTGTTGACGCCATGACGTTATAATTGCACGAAAAGTGATAGTATTGCACAAAATCGTCGTAGTTTCGGTCTTCTTTGTTTAATAGGAACACAAAGTCAGCTCATATTAGTATATTTTTACATCACCCATGTAAAATATTTATTAAGTAAACATCAATTTTTGTGGGAAAACACATAGTAAACACTATGATACTTTTGTCTACCGGATAATCCTCCTACAGATAAAAAATGACACCTTACAGTGTTGTTATTAAAGAACATAAGGTTGATGTGCATTTACATTTCAAAACTAGTGAATATATTTTATTCAGAAAGGTTGTATATTTTGAATTCAAGAAATGGCGTTTGACCAAAATGATAAGCTAGACTTCGATCAAACACACGTTTGTCTTAAATCTAAGAACAAACACGTGTTCATACGCTATCAAGTTCAGCTTCTCTTTCGTAAAAGACAAATAATGTTACATTTCCAACTTATATAAAATACCACAATCTGTCCTACTGATATTTGAGCTAATGGTAACAAAGAAGTGGTTCTGTGGCTTTACGAATATATGAAGGTAACAGTGAAGGTACTGGACGTTGTACATTTTCATAATTGTTATACAACAAGAAATTGTCTATGTATTGAAATCTAAAATTGTCTCTTTCTAAAGTGAGATTATGACTTTATGACACGGGAGGAGGATTGTTGAAAGCAGATGTTTCATAAGGTTATTTCTTACGGTAGGAACTTGTTCAAGCAACATATTATATATTCAATATGAGTAAAGCAGATTATTTCGTTTAGTAATTCCAGCATGATTTGTTATCTTGAGTCTATCCAAAGGAAGGAAGTTTCTTGAAAATAATGATGAATTGTAATGTCAAAAAACTCATATCTTTTATTTTCGTTATCCTGTCATATAACCCGTTGGAATAAAGTATCAACAACAAAAACAAATCTTAGTTTCTTACAATTTTCTCTTTGTGTTCGCGATAAGCGTCTTATTTAACATCTGATCAGTCATATAAACGACGGTGTCTACTTGCAGTAGTGAGCGAAATGCTTTATAGTTCTGCCTCACAGGAATATCACGCCGTAGACAAGTGAAGTGATATCCGGTACAGTCGCATTATACTGACACTAAACTGGCCAGTGCTAGAACTATGTACTTAGTGCTGAGCGCCAAGGGACGAAGCTACTAGTACCGTTTTTCACGTCGCCCGAATATTCCTATTAAAGGTAGTACACTATATACCAAGTATAATATAAAATAATAAGTGTAGTCCATATGTTATTGATTTGTAATAGTAGGACACAAACATATACACCTGTTAAACTTATTCACACCATTCGAAACCTCCAAACAAATGATGTCATATTTTGTTCCTGTCTGTCAGGGACAAAATGAAAGTATCACTACATATGAAATGAGATTACTCTTTTCCATGTTTTGATAATAAGGACTTTTAGCTGGAATGTGTATGTTTCTTAAATAAATTGTAAGTTGACTTTAAAATCAACGGTTTTATAAGGATAAATATCATGATGTTAGACACATGATGTTACATCGTTCTGATGGTACATTCTCTTAAGGTGCTCAGTTTAGTTCTTACAAATCATCGGCTAAAATAACTGTAATTAAGAATGTCATTTGATGTCTCCTAACGCTCATCGTGGCGTTACAGTATACATATTAGGAAATGCAAGCGAGGGGATCTTATGTTGCATGAACGAGATTCCTATAAACTAAGTAGCTAAATGTAGATTCTAAAGGACGCATATATGAAACCAATGCTCTGAGTAAATATTAGGTGTAAACACATAATCATCAAACAGATTATAAATTTGCTTTTTTATAATACACACTGTACCAATGAGAATACAATTTAGACAACATTCCCCTTGTAAAAGTATTTATAACGATTGTGCCGAAATACACACATGTGTTATATTTCTACGGCAAAAGTATTTATTTTGACATTGTTTTATGTTTAAAACAATATGATTTCCGGACATAATTCTCCCTGTTAGCTCAGTTGACAGAGCAATGAAATAAAATCAAGTTCGGTTCAAATTGTAGGATCAAACGACATTTAATTTCTCAATGAAAGCATGGTAAACCATAGAAGTCTAAACAGCCTGGACAAAAAAATGGATGTGTGCTTAGCAAATAATAGCTTTTGATGGCATGTCATTTCCATCTGCAAATTCATCACTTTACTGTTGAAAACGAGTAAGAATCGTTCACAAGATATTAAGTTCATATTCAGCTGGATGACCCGTATTAGCTATATGTTGAATCACTTTAATAAACCATGCTAAAACAACTTTATTCGTTGCACATGGTTTGTTGCAAGTGACTAGCCGTTTGTCTATTCATAAATTATTTGTTTTAGATGGCAAAATAATGCTAAACATCGTTAGAAATAAATTATCTTATAAGGTTCTGAAGCAACAAGGTTGAAAAACTATTCAGTATTAATTACCAGGTCGCATCATATATTTACTGAGGCAGACAGAAATTACAACAAAATTCTTAGAATTGGGATAGAGATAGATTTTAGAATTACAAAATAAAAATATTTTATATCTAATTCTACAAACAAATATATTGTATAATTATTTAAAATGAATTAGTTTTAAAACTGAAATATTTTCCAGTGATAAATGTTGGATCATCAACCGATAGCAGAAAACTTACTTTCTTTCTTTTCTTAGAGCATTGTGGTGATAAAGACTATAATGGTTTAAAGTAGTTAAATCAGTTTTTCTGCCAGCCGTTAACATTATTTTAACATTTTCTGGTAAGATAGTTTTAGTTAAATATCTGATACACTAAATGTCATAATATAACGTCAATTTCTGAAGTCAGTATCAGCACGTGAAGGTCCTAACGGGATAACCGTAACTTTCCCCGCTAGGTAGGCAAAAACAATTATTCCGTTAAAAGCTTATAACAAACTAATTAGTGAAAAACTATCGAAGTAACTGACATTTAATAACTATCGATAAACTTATTTCTTGAAAATATTTTAGCTGCTATCAGGCAAATACATGAAATGGTATCATAGGCGGAAATCTAAATTGTCTTTATGGAATAAAGGAAATCCAGTCTGTGTAGCCGACCTATGCTTTATTCCAAATATGGAAACATCTTATCAATTAAGCGATATATCAATTATTTTATCAAGTGAAGCTGACAAGAAAACCTCAAGCCTGTCGTGAAATATAGCCGCCAAGAATATCAAACTGTCGTCTATTTATAGATACTGATGATGGCATTAAGTAAACCATTAAATAGTTTGGACAGCTACAGGGTAACGAAACTGTAATCAAAGAGATGTGAGCTTGGCCTATTTGACATCATCTTTTAAGAATAAGCAGTGAATAGAAATTTGGATTTACGCTTTAGTAATAGGTCATGCATACTCGTACACTGTACAAATTTTCCACCAAGGGTCAATTTTGGCTTTAACATATTTGCATTGCATTTATAAACGTATGCAGTTTCAAATAGCAGCATAAAGGGTGGAGTAGGAAGTCTATATTTATAACTTTTTCATAGACTATTTTATCTACAGCAAGGACAAAAACATGCTGGAAAAAAGAAAAACGAAACCATCCAATTTCTGTACTTTCTCAACACTTTATAACTTTAAGTGCATATTGATTCTAAATATTTCTTCGTATTATTCAAGGAAGAAATGAATCTTGTTTTGTATTTATAACTCCTCTAAATGACATATTTTCATTCTGTACAACACGTAAGAGTGTATTTTGAGTAAACACTGTTACTTTGTTATGACATACAAGACAGATCCGTTAGTTTAACATGACAAATGGACATTAACTACTTATGTTCCATACAAAAACATTTACGGTTATGATACATCAGCTGTTACTCTCGTACAATATTAATCTACGTAATGTGAAAATAGAAATTCTTATCATGTCGTATATACATTAAGAGATGATCCATTAACTCTGTCTCTAGTCGTGTAAATTCATCGTGTCAGAATGGATTCTTTGTGTTGCTGTTTATGCCTTCCATTCAAGGTATAGTTGATATACGGAACCAAAGCCGATAAGATCGTAACTAGAAAAGGCATTATTGGCAATATTACTTGGTCACGATGCGCTGATAAAGTTAAATGAAAAATGATAAGCATTAATTCTCCTTCAGAAGCAGATGAGTTTCTCTTTTCAATAATTACAATGCACTTCCGGACATGCACCAGATCTGTGATGAGAAACATCGAATGATTACAATGCAATCCCTAGAAACAGAATTCCGTTCAGTTTACGTTATTAAATTTGGTTCATTTGATACGCACACAGGAATTCTGTGATTGGATAAGTGTAATCAAATCACTGTAAAATATCAGTCAAGTATGACTACGTAGATCTTAACATAACACAATAGTTTTTAAAATATTATGTGATTTGAATTTCCTTTTGAAATCTGTGATAGTCCAGATGATATATAACAATTACGACATTTTGTCATTTCAACACTTAAAATAGAATTCTAACACATACGCGTAGGTAAATGGTGAGGAATATACATTTACTGAGATTATTTTGTTTATGCAAAGTCTTATTACAGAAACAAAAGAAAAATGCACTTTCTAAACACATTTAAGTTACAAAGCATTTTTATTGTTCTGTAATAGTCAAACATTAACTCAGCAAATTTCAGAATTATCTTTCATGCCAAACGAAATTCTGAGCTGGTTTGCATCTTCAAAAAAAAAAACCACCCATGTTCAAAAACCTCTGCACGCTTTAGAATAATTCATATCTGTCACTAAGATATTAATGTCCCTGCTAAAATTCTATAATGAATTAGTTATTATTTTTACGAAAACCTTGAAGACAAATCGTTCGGCTGCCTTGCTCAATTTGGAGAGCGTAACTATATATACGGATGCCGAAGTCGTGAGTTCTATTCTCGGGCGTGGCATACTTTCTCCGTGACGAATGATAAAAGACTTTGTGCCTGAAATCATTTGTTTTCCAGCTTGATTTATTCTGGGGAAATTGGCAATTTTTTGGCGAAAACAGGAAAACTGGCTAAGTTAACTGTCCTTCGTTACGTAACTGAAATATTTTTGAATACGACGCTAAAAATTCAAAACAAACCAAAATATAAATTGAAGACGCTGTTAAATGAATATCTTCATTTAGAAATTCTATAAAAGAGGACTATTTAGCAGATTACATTAAACGAATCTGGTGACAAATATTTGATATAGTCATCTTGGAAATCATTTCAGGTGTCGAATTGTAGACCAGATACAGGACCCTGCTTCTGATCGATATTACGTGAATCTTTATAATCATGACAGTTTTTAGAATGGCCTTTGAAATGATCTTTGAATTGTGGTAATATAAAAAAATAAACATCTTGTAGCTGAACAAACATTTGGTGCCCTGATGCGTAATCAGTCTATTTAGAACAAGTCAACTAATACAATCTTTGTCCAAACATGTATTAAAACTGCAAGACAACTTTAATGTTTTTAGCTTAATATCTGTTATATTGTGGTACTGCTAAATTTTACACGAATACGATTTAGAAATAAGATCAGCTATTCATCCAAACTGGAACACAACTGAATACAATGTTTAGTTTTTTGTGTAAAACAAAGCTAATAAAAAAATTGATATTTGTATTATAAAAAATAAAAGTAAATGTTGAAAGAAAAACAGTTCAAAACAACCGCTTGACATAAAAGGCTTTGCCAATCTTTATAGCGACGCAATTATTTGTATATAATTTTCTCTCTATAAGGAGTAACGGGATAGGCTGGAACGGAAATTGAAAACAATCAAACACAGCTTGACATGATTCTGTAAAATTACTGGTAATTAAATATGGAGAAGGGTAATTTCTATAAAAAGTCTATTGACATTAAAAATGGGTTGGTTGCACTTTACTGGTGTATGGGTCTTTTATGAAATCCGGTTAACTAGCAATAGTTTTGTCTAGTTGACAGAGCCCATTTATTTTTGCTTCCACATATGGTTTTTTTCGGGCAATAGTTACAGGTTGACCTTGCAGTTAAATTAATAATATCAATCTATTATTTGAATGTGAAAAAAATAAAAACAAAAAAATAATAGTCTTACAAAATCTGCGTTTCTTTTAGTACTGGTATATTACACGAGATCATATAATACCCTTTTCATTATAAACACGTTCAAAGGTGCTTTACATATAAAGGCAGAAATTTAGGGTGCATATTCATCATCTACCAGTACATATCAAAAGCCATCTGATCTGAGGGTTATCAGAACAGGAAAGAAAGTATTTTAAATACAGGGATATCAGTGCAACTTAGTCAAACTATTTTAGATGCTTGATGCTTAAATGATCCCCGTATATAGTACTGGAACACGCTAAACTTATTTCTCCGCAGGTGTTTATATGTTTAATAATTGTATATAGTTATTATATTAACATGTTCGATGGAAACCTATTTTGTACAACGAGTTACATAAACCCCTTGAGAATCTTTCATATAGGAACAAATATTCATTTGCAAATCGGGGCGGCAAAATGGTAGAAGAGGATTACTAAAATAATTTTGACTTAATGTATACAACAGGAGCTGCATTAAGATGAACCAACTCCATTGACAAATCTAAATAGAGCTCTTTGATTTTGTGAACTTGCCAATAGTGTGGGGGACTGCAAATATGTTTTGCATGCAACGGCAACGATATCTCATTTACAGTAATCTCCTGGGTGATTACTTCTGCAAGTCACTGACCGCAAAAACATTTGCGTAGGTGCTCTGCGCAATTATTGTTTTTATGGGGCTTATTCAATGTCTTTGGTGAGAACGTTGTCTGTATTTTGTATTTGGCATTGCAAAGATAAATTACAAAATTTAGAATTTTCTATGCAAAACACATGGCTGATCTAATGTGATGTTTACTCAATAAATAAACTATATTCAATAACATTTTATCTGTAAGGCATAATTGAAGGTTTTCTAATAATTGTTTTCAATCGCTAAACTGAATCATTTGCTAGCATAAGCAATTCACTGAATGTATAGCTAAACATATTTTCTCAAATCAGGCTCATTTAAAATTGCTTTATAAAATTTAAAATTGGAAAGGAATTGCATCCTCCCATGTAGCATTTTAAAGTAAGTTTTTAACTGACAGTTGTTTCTACATGAAAGTCATATTAAAACAAATATGCTCATACTGAATGAAATTAGGAATAATTCATATATGTTACAAATAGAAATTCATAATATTATGAATTATGTTCTTTTATATTAGTTTTGCTATTTTGCCGACGACTGTCGTATTGACCGAGTTAACTGGACCAGTCAAATTAAAGAAGTCTGATATTGGTTCAAAAATGCCTGTGTTGGTCGAAGGCAAAATATTGCAGTCTTTCTCCTCGTATGAGGTCGACAATTATCACAGTATTGTAGCAACTATCAATTGATTAATTACAATTCATAGAATACATTCCATCTTTAATCTAAAAGAAATACTTGGCATATCTTATAAATAAATTTTGCACTAACTGTTTTACGAATGTGTACATTTCACACTGAACTTAAAACTAAATATTGAGAAAGTAATATTTGAATAACAATTAAAAATTAATAATTCAAAAACAGTAAATCAATTACTCATAATATCGCCTGAGATATATATCCAAGAGATGAAATGACATTATGAAGATAACCTTAGGTATCCTTACGTGGGTGGCATTATTTATCTAGTTTCATGTCCAGTAGCCTGCGATATATAAATCTGGAATCTTGTTAGAGGAAAATTTGCAGACACTCTTCCGCTTTCAGTCTAATTCGATTCCAGCTAGACGCAAATGGAACATATAACATGACACTTTAGTTTCGAAAAAGAAGATAAGGAAAAAGATGTGTGGGAGTGATTTATTAAATATTTTGATGGCTCGTTACAGGGGATATGGTGACCTTGTGGATTACAGTAGATGAATTTCAAGAAATATCAGCGTTGCCATAATCTGATAGCCAATTTCGAAAACAAGAATATGATGAATTTGTTATTGGTTTGTATTTTGTTACATTCAAACACAAATAGGACAATGATGCATTGTATGTCAATATATTTGATCCTAGCTCGTGATTTCTATTTTTACATTTGTTATTATAACCATAATAGAAACTGGATAAGAAATAAAATAGATATAAGAAAACAAACCATGTACTTTATTGCCTTTTTTGACTCCTGTTCGACCAATCATATCTTTTTGTAATGTGCTTTCATTTACTTTACCTTCTCCTTAAGACTGTATTTGCATGTGTTGTGTCTTAAACGGTGGATAAGACCTATAAGAAGATCTTTTGAAAGCATAGAATGTTACCAAGCTAAATAATAATAGACTGGGTTTGACTGAGTTTGATCATGAGAGGTAATGGAACGTGCAACATCTTTTAGGCCTAGAAGATATTACTCCAAAGCTTACTCCAAACATGGGCAGAGTTTTTACTACTTACATATTGCTGTTGTGATAGTTAATAAAATCTATAAGACATTTGTTTGGAAGCACATAACACAACCACGCAAAATAATAGAACACTCGCTTTGATTGAGCCTGTTCATGAGAGAAAATGCGAAGTGCAACATCCCTCAGGCCTATAAAGATACTGATTCTATTTGCACTGTCTGGTTTCTGACAGGATTATCTAGTATCACCCCTTTATTGCGCTAAGTACAGTCCTTTCGAAGATATGTGAGAAGAATTATGTACAAAAAAGAACTGGTCAACCAATCAATGTCTTCAAACATATTTAACCAACTAGTTATATTATGAAACCCTATAAGGTATTCTCGTGTAACCTTAAAAAATCTGAAACTTTGTTTACAATGGATTAAAACGACTGCTGATAAATGTGCAATGAAAAGTACAGATTAAAATGACGCAATAATACAAAGATTTTCTCAGATGATTGCAATTAATTAGCTTTCCGTACTTAATAAAATTAATATTTCCTAATATAGAGTTTGTCTAACAGAACATGTTATTAATTATTACAAAGCAGAATAGGTTCTCTCCAAGGTGTTAATATTTACACATGTTTCCGGGCATTGACAGTTAATTGTTTTCCAAGAAGCCAACTACTCAGTTATCAAAGAACTTCCAGGGCATTTTCTTTACGGACATCTGTGGCCAAGTGATTCAGGTTGCTAACGGACATCTGTGGCCGAGTGATCCAAAGTGCTAACGTACATTGGCTGATTGTGTCCATGTCCAAATACAAGTTAACATATCTCGACCGTATGCATTTTAATAGTATAACCAATTTCGCAGTAACGATAGTGTTTTCATTTCCTTTGAAAAGAATAAAACAACCAAGTATGTTAAATCGTTTTCTTTGAAAGCAATACAATACTTCCTCACTTGCTAAATTAAGATGACAGTTTATCTTCAGTTTAATTTATGGTGATGGTATTATAATATGCTCTACGGTGATCATAGGCTATAGAACTAAAGCTGGCATTGTGCTACTCATTACAAGTTAATTCTTAATTTGATGAAAAAATTGAAAAGATTAACCTAAATGCACTCATATTTTTCTCATAGGAAATACTCTTGTTTTATGCCATACCCCGCGCACCTCTCCCATCACTTCGAAGAAGCGGCGGTATATCGCTTTGCACCTGTCGGTCGCGTCGATCGGCCGGTCGATCAGTCCGTCTGTCCATCCGTCCGTCGGTAGAGGGAAGAGTTTCCGCCTAATGACTTGAGAACCACTTGACCCAGAACACACAAACTTAGTAGCATGACTGTGCAAATGAAGTAAATGGTCCCTATTGTTTTTGGGGTTAGTAGATCAAAAGGCAAATCATAGGTGCCTGAACCTTGAAAACGGTTTCCACTAAATAACGTGAGAACAAGTTGACCTATAACCTGCAAGCTTGAAAGCATGAGTGGGCTTACGACGTCGAGGACCCCTATCGTTTATGGGTCCATATGTCAAAGTTCAGTGTCACAGGGACCTGAAAATTGAAAACTACTTCCGCAAGGTAACTTAAGAACCACTTGACCAAGAAACTTCAATCTTCATAGCATGCTTAGGCTTTCAAAGCAGATGGCCTCCATCATATGTAGGGTGAGTAACTCAAGGTTCAAGGGGTCTTTTTCAACAATGTCCTTGTTTTCGTAAATTATCAATAGGTACACAAATTATGGTTTCCAGTTTGACCATTTAGGACTAAACACCCGATGAAATAAACGACGCAAAATCATAAGGAGATATTTTCTGGAATCTGGAATAAAGTTCACAACAACAGGTCAGTCACATGCTCGTGAAACAAAATGCTGGTTTAATACTGAGTTTCTAACCCAATTAAACAAGATTGATGAATGGAAAAAAATCTATTCCAACTTAGAAATTAATGTTTAAAACACCGGTAGGTCGGTCATATAAAACGGAATACCGGTATGTATCTCCGTTTTAAATTTCATTATATAAGATTTATGAATGGAAAAGCTCCACACACACTGAGTTTAATGACGCCATAACTTGTCTGAAAAGACTGGAACGATTTATCTCAATTTCAAAATTTTACATTAGGTGTTTCGTGAAATATTCCCCAGAGGTTATTGTTGTCAGACAGTTTACAGATTTAGAATTTAAATTCATAGATATGTATACTTCAAACAAATTAGGCATGTTGGCGTTTGAAATTTTATAAAATATATATGATCTATCTGATAGTAGCATGCATTAAAATCGTGTCACTTACTATGTCTTGTATAATGAGTTTCTATGACTCTGTCTTGTTGTGGGACTGACACTGCATAACACAGTTACACTTGTCGGTATAGATAATAGGGGTTTAATAGATATATATGAATAACGAATTTGTTATTTTCAGTTTTAATACATTATAATAAACGTAACTAAAGCAATATAGCAGGATGTTTACAATCATTATTATTTCATCAACCTTAGACTCCGAACTCTGCTTTAGCAATACTAAAAATGTATGCTTAAGAAATAGTAAGTTCCCAAACGTGGTTTAACGTATAATAACCCGAGTTTTGAGTTCTTATGCGTAAGAATATATCACGAAGGCCGTAGACCTGAGTGATGTATTGTTTCGCATAAGAACGAAAACCTCGAGTTATTCTACGATAAATCACACTTGGGAACTTATTATTTCGATTCTAACACGACATACTAGTATCAACAGTGTTCGAAAACATGGTAACTACTTTTTACGACCGTGCTACGCAACTGGATCGGATGACGTCATTGCACGCGAGTGGTTTATTGCAGAATAACCAGAGATAGATTTTGCCCTACATGTATGCAGGTTATTTGCTGGTCGCGTTAGAATTTTTATTCTCCATTAGGTTATAATTGAACCGAAAATGTCAATATACTTCCATGTTGCGTTGTGCGTGACGTCATTACGTATATTATTGTTTTTACTTAATTCATTGTCTTCAATTTTGTTCAATCTATTAAACAAATTCAATATATTTATATGATATCAATTTGAGTATGATCGTATGTAATATAAAAGATTATCAGCTTTGTAATGAATTATATGCTTGTTCTTTAGAGGAATAATGTAATTGTGCTCGTGAGGTCGTCGAGTACTTGTGCTGCAGAACTCGTGCATAAATTTCGATACAAAGCTATTAGCTGTATTTTTTACACAGTTTAAAAGTCCATGATTATATCTTGAGAAAATACAAAGGCCATATTGTGCAAAGTCTCAAAAAGAACGCCATACAATTTACATGATAGTACAGTTCGATGCTTAGTTTGTCTGGAGCTGTTTGAAATGTTCCATTGGTCCTTCATAAATCCATTGCATCCATGGCACTTTATACGCCATCAGCTTCTTAACAGAACACCTCTTGCCACCTGAGGAATGAAAATCCAGATGCAGTGGACCGTGATTACAATTAATAACTTCCATTGAATTTCGTTGTACCCGTATGAGATTTCGGCAATCTTCGGTTGTTGTTAAAACCGTTTCTCGTATGAGCTACATTTACGACCGAAGATTGCCGAACTGGCAGACAAGGATACGAAATCACACCGAATATATCATACCTTACCTCAAGACTTAGCCTTTCATTTTGAGAAAAAGAAATCAAACAACACCAAAACATAGAAAGAAAATGTTGTTTCACATGAAAATTAAACAGCATATAAATGACTGTATATTACTCTACACAACAACTGTCAGTTTACTCATATATACATTGAATTCACGAAAAGGGATGCATAACGCGGCCGCACTTTTGGACAGTTCAGCGCCTTTAGAAATTCACCATTTTTAAAGAACTGTTACATATGCATTTTTAATAATGTCAAATAAGTTTCAAATAAATAGGTTAAACGTAGTTTTAAGCAGTTGTTTATTTTTATGTCTTTACAGATGGTATTCATTTTTAAAGGGGACAACTTCTTGAGAATATCTTAAGTATCCATCGTACGGGACAGTACGGCAGATAAATGTACATGTTGCATGGACATAAATGTACAGTATATGCAATACGAATCCTCGACGAATAACAATAGTAAACAAATAGGTCGATCAAGTTATGTTCTCACATTAGGGTAAATGTCAACAACATAAATTATCCGGATGGCTCAGAGGTAAAGAGTTAGGACACTGCTTGAATATTAAAGCTTCGAGTCATTAAAAGAATACGTTATATTTCATTGCCAAGGGCAATACTTGTCGTTAAACGAAACTTTCCTCGATATTTGTTGGACAGTTTTGTCCATTAAAGGAACTAACCCACCCATTTAAGGCGACAAAACAAATAATTTCTCTCAAACGTCTATAAAAAGTGAGTACTCTGAAACTGGCTAGGGGTAAAAACTTACTGACAAAAGATTTTTGCAAGATATTGTTATAAATAACCAAACGTTTTGTGCAGAAGTTAGTATACTATTAATTATGGTTGATTTGATTTTTTCATTTAACGATAGGGCAGTAGTTTATTTACGTTCAAAGTTAATGCAAACAGTAGATAACCGCTTCGTTTTATAAAGGGGTGCAGTCATATTATTTTTATTCAAGAAAGAATGTACAAATTACCAACAATAATGGCCTCTGATACAACCAAGTGTTGCCGTACAGTGTTCATCTTGAAGAACTTGTTGTCGTCATTGCCACATAAAGAGTCGTCCTGTAAAACAAACGTATGATTTCTATTTATACCTCGACAGTTCGGTGTACTTTATAAATATATACATAATATACTATACTAGATACATATAGCGCCCTTTTCATGATAAACACGTTCAAAGGCGCTTTGCATATAGCAAACGCAGCCACT
Organism: Mercenaria mercenaria; assembly: GCF_021730395.1. Taxonomy (NCBI): domain Eukaryota; kingdom Metazoa; phylum Mollusca; class Bivalvia; order Venerida; family Veneridae; genus Mercenaria; species Mercenaria mercenaria. The sequence goes on from NC_069379.1 coordinate 35,303,272, forward strand.
CAGGGCGCGAAATTCATCTTCTACTAGCACAGACACAGAACAATCTGACCAGAGGGACAGAGTGAGATAAAGCCTCCAGAACAGACAGAGAAAACAGAGAGAGATACAGGCCTGTCCGGCTAATTTAGCCTAGCTTAGACAGTCTGGTTCTTTAACGTGTCGTGTGTATAGCACCGAAACACGTGAAGCCGTCTTTTCTGGGAAGAACCAGTACAGACCTCTTAGTCAGGTGGGAGACACTCATAAGCATCTCAGAAGTTTCCAGTTCCTGGACAGGGATTCGAACCCCGGACCTGTCATTGGATTGGCAGTCATGTGTGTTACCACTAGACCACCGGCATACTTCATAGTAATGATACAAAAATGCGTATATTTTAATAAGAACAAATTGAAACGATTTAAGGTGATAAATCATTTTGATCATATAATGGATTAGTTTGAAACTTTGCCATCTGATTCTTTTTACTTATCCATGTTCACTATTTCCTTAATGTATCTTTAACAGAGATATTTTTCATTTGACTTTTCCACTCCATTTGTCCAGTTAATGTAATGTTTTAACGCATAATTATGACCCTGACAAACTTACAATATCTTTTCAGAAAGGTATGATATTGTTTATGCTACATTTGCTATGATAATCATTTACAATGATACGTTAAACTGAAATTCTAAAGAAAGATAAGATTGTAAAGATATTATGACCTTCCTTTTGTCTATCTTAGATGCGAAACAAAGACTTAATTTAAACAATTTATTTCCACAGCTACATATAGTTTCAAACATTGACATTCCATTCAGATCATTGAAAAACGACGACATCGTATATCAATACTGAAATGTTAATTTTGACTGTATATTAAAATCAAAGGAAATACTCTGCTGTCTAAATGCTCTCATATTGATAAGTAATTACAAAATTTCATAAAAGTCAATATAAATACACAATCTGACTTAAGTACTTGATCTTCTAAACGAAGATCTGAGAACGACCCATTCACATACGTCTTCTGTATATTTTGGATTTCCAGTATTGCTATTTTTATTTTAACCAGTCAGACGACTTGTTTGAATGTCAAAGAGTAAGAAAAATGTACGGTCATTCCAGGGCTGGAACCCAGGACCCCTCGCTTACAAAGCAAGTGGCCTACCGACTGAGCTAACCGGCTATCTGACACATTTCGACATAAGAATTGTAAATATCAAAAGTCAAGGCTACAAGTAGATTTGCAAAATGTTGTAAGTTAAGCTCTGATTGGCTAGCGAAAGGTTTTGTCAGAACGAGGCTATGAATAGGTCGTTCTCAGATCCTATGCGTAGCGTAATAGACATTTGCGAATTAAGTCTACGTGGACTATGGACACCTAAGACGATAGATTTTTCACTGGGACCGTCTCAACATAATTTGATTATATTATGCGCAGTAGGAAAAAGAGTTTAAAACGGCAATTATGTCATCACTATGCGGTAGGTGATATAAATTCGAATGTGCCCGTTTTTAGCTCGACTTTTCGAAGAAAAAGTAGAGCCATTGCACTCGCTCCGGCGTCGGCGTCGCCGTTTTTTAAAGTTTTAGATAAAGTCAAATATCTCTGTTACTAGCAAATCTATTGACTTGAAACTTATAATAGTTATTTACTAGCAAAGTCTACACCAGGAGAAATAATCCCCATAACTCAGGTTTGAATTTTGATAGAATTATGTCCCTTTTCAACTTAGAATTTCTGGTTAATGTTTTTGATAAGGTCAAATATCTCTGTTACTATCAAAGCTATTGACTTGAAACTTAAAATAGTTATTTACTATTGAAGTCTACACCAGGAAAAACAACCTTCATTACTTTGATTTGCATGTTGACATAATTATGCCCCTTTTTTACTTAAATGTTTTTGTTTAAATTTTTGATAAAGTTAAATATCTCTGTTACTATTAAAGTTTTTGACTTGAAACTTAAAATATTTGTTTTACTATCTAAGTCTACACGCGGAGAAACAATCGGCATTACCCTGATTTGAATTTTGACAGAGTTATGTCCCGCCGTATTAACTTGGGTTTTTTTTACTGGCAAAGCTCTAATTCAGAGTCAAGCACTGAGAAAAGTCGAGCGCGCTGTCTTACGGAAAGCTCTTGTTCTGCGTTTCTGTCCATCAGAGAGAAGTTATGCTACACATATCGCCAAAAATATTGAAGCAAGCCATGCGTTCTGCACGTCGTCATAATGTGGTGAACATTTGGGCCAAGTTTCTTTAAAATCCTTCAAGCAGTTCAAGAGTTACATATCGCACTCGAAACAAAGTTATATGACCTTTGACCCCTAAGTGTGATATTGACCTTGTAGCTAGCCATCCAAAACATGCGCTCTGCACGTCGTCTCGATGTGGTGGACATCTGTGCAACGTTTCTTTAAAATCCGTCAAATACATCAAGAGTTACAGAGGGAACACGAAAAAAAGTCATATGACCTTGACACCTAAGAGTGACCTTGACCTTAAAGCGAGCCACCTGATACAGGCGCTCTGCACATCGTCTTTATGTGGAGAACATTTGTCAAGTTTGTTTAAAATCCTTTAAGGGGTTCACGAGTTACAGAGCGGAGTCGACACGAAATTGCTAACTGACAGACGGAGACACAGACAGACAGACGTCCAGATGAACACCTTTTGTATCCCAAAAGACGTCCCCCGGGCGTATAATAACAACAAAGGAATGGAGACACAAGCTATTACGTTTTCTACAGTTTTCACAGTGATTTACCTACTGACCTACATTTTGATCCCAGCTGAAGTAGTTTAGATTTTTTCATGTCGGACGACGACGACGACGATGGAATACGGATATATTGCGATCAGACTAGCTCATCTTTTCAATTTTGACGCAGATGCGCAACTTATAATATTAAAGAACATTTTAGGAAAGTGTTATGACGCTAGATCAAATATTTTTGCGATATGTATGACAAAACATTTCTCTGGTGAACAGATGGACGGAAAGACAAATCCAAATCTTATCTTGTTCGGTGACATAATAAGCTAGACCTTACCATCATTATAGGAATGTTTTCCTACCAAACATGAATTAAAATAATCATGTTGAGACGGTCCCCTTGAAAAATCGATCGTCTTAGGTGTTCACAGTCCACGTAGACTTAATTCGCAAATGTCTGATAGGAGATGTACTTTAGTCAGATTGTATAAATATATGTAAAGGAGATTGTTATTCTTTAAATATAACGATAACAAAAGGTGTAAGATGTCATAAAATTGTGCTTAAATGTAATATGCCACCTTTAAAATATTGAAATAAAGAACTAAACTGCTAAGTGATAATACACATGTTGTCTAATCACGTGAAAAGAAAATGTCAAGATCGCATTTTGCAGAAGACATTTCTAGGTAATGCCTGAAACCACATACCACCTTTTTGACACTGGTATTGTGAATTTAAAAATAACTTTACCTGAAAGATGACCTTGTCTTTGAGTCTAGTAGGTGACAATATCTTACACAGCTCGATTAACTCTTTTGTCTCGCTGTTAGTCAGCTGGGCGTGTTGCTTGTACTTCCTATGAGAAAGGTGAAGATCAAGTTTAATGTTGATGAACGTCCGATTCTTTTTATAACTGTTAACAATGGTAAAGTCAAATAATGATAAGATTTCTTAAATAAGCATGACACTTAAACCAGACTGAAATAGGAGCTTGCATGTAATTCTAAAGTGAAATGAAACATTGGCAAGTACAATCTGCATATCAGCAATCAAGTATAACTGTAATTTTGCGTGAATTACTCACATATCAAGCTTTAAGCAAATTTGACATTTAAAACAGTACATTATAAACAGAAATTACTGTCGACTTTCTATGACTTGAAAATGTACAGATGTGCAGGGTTTATTTTGAACCCTCTCCCTCTCTCTCGACCTCTCCCTTTTCCGTTCCACACTACACGTATGACTGACATTCATCGGTCTATTAACTCAGGTAATATTTCCTAAACATCTCAAGGGGATATACACTTTTGGTTTATATCCATCAATCTTAAAAGAAGCCTGTTCGAGTGCGGGAGGTCGTGGGTTCGATCCCTAGCAGCGTCATATCAAAGACGTAAAAATGGTCTTATAAGAAACACCTGGCTGAAAATTCTGAGTTCAGGATTTTATAGGTATGTTAAAAGTCAACACTTGAACACACAAAATAAATAATCATATAATCTAAATTTCGATCATACACGTACTCGACCACCGGACAAATTAAATAACAAACCTGAGTTTCTGAATGTTCCGTATAGAGGTCATATCCAGAACGCTGTATATACTGTCCACATAGTACATGAGCCTTGCCTTTGGGTCTTCGGGAACTATAATATCCCTTCCAAATTCCTCAGCATCGACTTTAGTACTGCTCACAACTGCTGTCATTCTCAGCGCTTGACATGATTAGAAGCAGTAAAATGTGAAAACGTGGTCATTACAAGAAAAAAAGTGTGTTTATTGCATCTGTTATGTTCACTGTATAAGAAATTCCATGTTCAGCATAATAATTTAGATAAATAAACTTTTTGAAATGGTTATCTCTTTTAATTTCTAATTTCGCGTTTAATATCTAAGCAAATTTCCACTTAGTTCTGGATATGTTTTGGTTAGAAAAGGGGAGTAATTACATAAACTTTGATACAGATGTTATCTCCTACGAACAAGAATTTTATCTGAATACCAAACAATAATAAAACGAACATGCTAAATTGACTATTGGTCTTCAAAGTAATTTTATATTCAAAGCGAAACCAGAGAGATTCAATGAGGTAATGGCAGAAATGATTTCAAGACAAAAACATTGTAGTCTCAGATAATGTGTAAAAAGTCATTTATCTCGTTCTTCATGGAGTGCATTGTGCTTATACAGTTAATTTAAAACATTTATATGAAGGTCGTGTTCTTTTTCTTCTAAGATTATGTATTCTGCAAATGTCTAATCGACAATGAAATCAATTATGAATTTTAGTAATTCATGTTTAATTTATTCGTCGGTGTTTCTTATTTGTGTCATTGAGTCTATAATAGCGTTCCGTTTGAATAAGTATTTACATACAATTCATAAATAAATGCATTGACTACTTCGTGTTATTTAAGAAATAATAAATCTGTTCCTATATTTTATCAGTTAATAAAATATGGGCAGGAGTTTGGATGCGTAATAATTAAATCACGAGTGCGCAGCACGAGTGATTTAATTATTCGCATCCAAACGACTGCCCATGTTTTATTAATTGATAAAATTATTGGAACATATTTATTATTTCGATTCTAACAACGCAAATAATTTGCATTTTACAGTACTACATTTTCAGCGTAATACGTCATTCGGGTCATATGCTGTTACAATTTACCCCCTATGGTTAGAAAGTGTTGCATAGCCAATGGAACGTATATATATTTGTTTCTTTTTTTATCAGAATTTTGAGAAGTATTTATAAATTAGTAATCTAACAGCTCGCAAACTAATTATGAACAGAATCATCAAAATAGGCGAGTTGACCCTGTATTACGAGTGACGAGATTAACTTTTATATGACGTCACATCATTATGACGTCATACTTTATGTCATACATTTATGACGTCACCGCTGAATCATAATTAAGCTAATTGAATTCGCTCGTAGAGATCAGAGCGTGTTTTACGGACCTACACATAGGTCAGTATGACTTTTTATTATATTTATGTTTTTGAAATGCTGTTTTCAACCGTTTGGCCAAGAAATAATTCGTATGTAATGGAACTGAACTAGAATCTCTTATGTTACAATCATAGGGGGGTGAAATGTAACAGCCATCCATATTTTATCGTAGATTCATGTATAGGCGATTTCGCTATATGTGTATATAGCAATTGCTGCGGATCGTGTTAGAATCACCAATCCATTAAATATACAAACATTTGTGGCAGGAACATTAAATTTGAGTAGTTTTTTTTTCCTATAAAAAAACAGGTCCTGCTGAAACTGACCATATGAATGATAAAAAGGACCGATTGTCTGACTGTAAACCATTTGCCTATCGGAGCGTTGGAGTCCAACCTTGTCAGGGGAGGACTTTTTGCCATTCGGAGCTGTGAGGTCCAACCTTGTAAGAGGTGGCCATTTTGCGAATCGGACCTATAGAGTCCGATCATGTAAGAGAATGAATTTTGCCAATCGAAACTATGGAGTCCAACCTTGTAAGAGGTGGACATTATGCCAGTCGAGACTTTTGAGTCAAACCTTGTAAGCGGTAGACAATTTGCTGACCGGAGCTGAAGAGTCCAACCTTGCCAGAAGTGGAATGTTTAAATTACGAAAACAGGGCGGCTAGTGGGTCTAACTTTAGGTGCCTGTCCGTGCATAAAATATTGACGGGAAAGAAAGCGCATGCGGTTTTATCTAGGAGGTTGCTTTATGGCATTATGTTGTTGCAAATTAACAAATCAAAAAATCAAAAAACAGTTTGACATAATTACGAACAAACATTTAGAGATTAGATTGCCTTCTTAAAAATAGCTTTATCATTAACACAATGATAATTGTAATTAAATCTGCCTTAAATAAATAGTAAACATAATAAATTATTGTAACTAAGTATTGGTAGGGAAAATGTCACATAAGACATTGGTTGATTGTCTTCCTTTAAAATCCAACGACAATCTGAACAAAAACAATTCAGGTAGCTTAAAGAATATCTCTACCTAGGTTTCCGCACATGCCTGATAAATGCTTGGATAGGACACTTAGGAGTCTTCCTCAACCACAAAAGGCTGGAAATATCGCCATCTGAACTAAATTGTGTCGATGCGACTCTAATCTAACAAAAAAGGAGGTATGGCTTCCTCACACGAAAAATGCCACGTCCAATCAAAATCAGCGGTTGTAATCACTTTGCCGCTGAGGTGCATTGATAGTTTTGAGATTGGTCTATCTCACTGGATGTTGTTATGTATGCTACAGATTTTTAACAGAATATTTACATAAAATATGCTGCCTCCTGTTACCCATATATGAGTGACAATTTATGGTGTAAATTGTATTTTGTATTGATGACACATTGACAAAATAATAAACTGCAAAGTAACTCTTAATTAAAAATACTCTTTCATTTTGGTTCCCTTGTCAAATTACATTTACTGAACAAAATTTAATATTAAAATGCCTTCTAACGGATGAGATGTTTATCAAACTGAAATACTCAATACAGTTATGTAAAAAAAGGATTGGAATGAACAATATCATTTAGAATATTCTTTTAATTATTGAAATATGTGCATATATATGTGTCTACCTCTACATAATAATTTAGCAGACTACAAGATAATAAAAACATATAATGTATATGCTAGAATAGATTCCAAACGCTCCTGCTGAAAAATTTTAATGAAATTACTTCTTGTTTCGATTTTAAGTGCAAAACTATGTCAGTGTGATTTGTACTCTAAATTATCAGTATCAAAACAAAATTGGATAACACTTCCTGGTTCACCTGAGATGTTACGGTCGCATTTTGAAATATATATGTAGATAGATATTAATACACGTATAAAATGCACATTTCTGTATCAAAAAGGTGAAAATAAAAGTGATCTTGAAATAACAAGTTTAATTTTCGCGTGGATACTTTTTAAATACCCCTTTAAATGAAAAATTAACGAAGGGAACAACACAGTTTATCAGCATATAAGCATTACTATGCACATCTCTTAGATAAAAGTTTACTCGAAATTAATTTATTTTTTGTATTTGGTACGATATTTTCCCATCCGACAAATAATGAAATTCGCAGGGCAAGATACCTTTGGCATTTCTGATTCGCAGCAAGAAACTAATGAAATTTCCAGCCCTGTGACAGTAACTAGAAATCAGAGTCCTTATGGGCTTTTCATGTGTTTGTTTAAATGTCAACATTCTGTGATGGCGTTTGTTTCTATACAACACGTTTTGTAGGACTTTGTAAAGAGCAGAGCATAAATTTTGCAGAAGAAGTCATAAACGACTTTTTTTTATCGTTTTTTTTTTATGGAGGCTACCCTCAGGAGAATATCGTGTGTGGCATACTATTATTGAAACATAGTCATTAAAAACTGGATATGAAACGGGTCTACTCCTCGTACGTAAATAGGATAGGAAAGGGCTTCGGAGAGATTTTCCTATCCTGAAAATATCAGAAAAGTAAAAGGAAGAACAAAGAAGAAAATAAACACATGTTCATGTATGCAATTCCGTGAACTATTTTAAAAGGGCTATCAAGGGCGCAACCAATCATCTGGGGCAAACTTTATTAAACATTGGATAATATATGACGAATGCGTAGCCAAGTGGTTAAAGTCGCAGACTTCAAATCACTTGAACCTCACCGCTGTGGATACGAGCTTCACTTATGTAAAGAATCTATCCATCTGGCTTACAGAAGGTCGGTGGTTCCATCAAGCTGCCGGTCCTTGATGAAATAATGCACGGATTGCACGAATCAAAGTTGGAAAGTCGCCGCATGACCTATCTATGTAACTGTGTCGAAGCAACGTTAAATCTAACACAAAAGAAGAAAACAGACAGATATTGTCTAAAATATATTTCAAAGCAATTTGTCAGTCACATGTTCGTAAAACAAAACTCCAGTTGAATTCTGAACTCACTTGTAGAATACTGTTGATTAGAAAATCTATCACAACTTAGACAGTATGTTTGATGCTTAGCCTTACATTTGAAAAAAAATCCAGCAAAGCCAAGTCATAGAAAGAAAAATCTGTTTCACATGAAAATTGAACTGCATAAAACATGTATATTTCTCTACAGAACAAGTGTCTTTTTATTAATATGTACAATGAATTCCGAAAAAGGACTAAATGAAGAGGCCATTCTTTCGGACAGATCAACGTCGTTAAAATCTCGTTTGAATGCATTTGCAGTAATGTCCCAGTGCTAAAATTCCACATAACTAGGTGGAACATAGTTTTCAGTAATTGTTTATTTTCCTTCACTTATTTTTAAAAGGGGACAATACTTTTAGAATATTTTAAGTATCAATCGTACGAAACAGTTTGGTAGAACTTGTAATGCGCAAGCAGATTTTTTGGTACAGAATGATGTTGTTCGTTAATCAACTATTACTGTTTGTGTGATGTACCCAATACATAAACTTAAAAAACGCCGTTAGGTAGGTCATATAAAACGGAAAACCGGTATGTAACTCCGTTTTAGATTTAATCATATAAGATATATGGATTGAAAACCTTCACACACTGAGAACAATGACACCATAACTTGTCTAAAAAGATTGAAACAATTTATCTCAATTTCAGAATTTTACATTAAGTGTTTCGTGAAATATTCCCCAGAGGTTATTGTTGTCAGACAAATACAATTTACAGATTTAGAATTTATATTCATATATATATATATATATGTATACTTCAAACAAATGAAACGGGTTGGTGTTTGGAAATTTATAAAGTATAAATGATCTATTGCTTTGCTTGTTTTTGTTGGGTTTAATGTCGCACTGACACAATTATATGTCATATGGAAACACCGGTCTTACTTAAGCCCGTAAGATTGCTTTCCCATGAAACGATTTCAACGCCTCGAGTGGAGCTCGTACCAGCATCGATAAGAAGTAGGTGGTTCGAAGTCAGCGATCTTCATCACTCAGCTACAGAGGCCCCATGATGTTTTTGATATTAGCAAGCTTCAATATCGTGTCATGCTGGGAATAATATGTTTAATGAGCTTTAGAGACTCTGTCTTTGCTGTTAGACGGACACTGCATAAAACAGTTACACTTGTCTGTAACTCGGGTTTATTAGAGATGTATGAAAAACGAATTCAATTTTGATATATAATAAATTTAACTGAAGCTAATCAACCATAATGTTTTATAATCATCATCATTTCATTAATCTAAGTCTCCGAATTTTGTTTTAGCAATACCTTATGCACTTATGGTTCTACTTTTATATGTGCGTTTTTTATTAGCAGTATCGTGGTTTTTTACAATCATCATCATTTTTGCCATTTTCATTTAGCACTTATTTTCTACGTTTTGGATCATTACGAATACTATTGAATGACCTCTGCTAATCCCGTTTGGTGCCAGTGTGTATAGAATCAACTCATATGAATATGCCTGTCTGCCTTCGAGGATCGCAATATTAAAATTTTCAATGTCTAAAAACAGTTAAATCATACATTATATTATGATACTGCACTGTTGTTGAGACAGTTAGCCAAACTTGCCAAAAAGAATTAATCATAATTATACATCATATTATAATAAAACAAGATCAAACTGTTTTGTATTCATTTTCTGATGCATAAAACATCATCATTTTACACAGAGTATAAGTACATGGTTATATAATAGTAAACGCAAAGGTCGCAATGCAACAATTATAGTTTTTATTACATACTCGTTTTTTTTTTCTCCATTGAGTTAATTTTCAATAATGACGTCTGAATTTCAAATCGGGTGCGAGACGTCATTTTGATGTGTGTTGTTTTTTCGTCTACGCCGTATTCGTTAGCTTTATTCAGACTATTGAACAAATTAATAACATGTATATAATATCAATATGTATAAATTTGTATGTAATAAAAAAGGCTATCACCTCAGCATTAAGAAATATGCACTTGTTCTTTAGCGGAATAATATTGCGCGACTTTATTTTTCCGCTGTAAACCTCGCTCCTAAAGTCGCGCAATATTTCCGCTGTAAAACATTATAATTGTTTTACACAGTTTGAAAGTCCATTATTATATATTTTGTAAATTCAAAGGTCATACATTGTACAATGTCTCATAAAGAACACTATACAATTGACAAGATGTTACAGTTTGATGCTTCGTTGGCCTGCAACTGTTTGTCAGGATACTGGTTATATGACCCAGGGAAGTGCCTACGCCTTTAGTATCTTGAACAATGGTTTGGGTCCAATCGCTAAGGTGACTATGTCTTAGACTAGCTGACAAATGATGTAGAATGTCCTTTGTTAAAACGTAGAGCTGGTGAGACCAAATATCTCATATATAGAATTTTCCTCTGGCTACCTTGCCTAAATGATTCGTGTACTAATGATTCGTAAATGATTTCTTATTATGAGTCAGACAATTTCAGGGATCAGGCAAATCACTAAATGTTTCAAACTAACAATCTTCAATTAAAAATGATTAGCTCAAACTCCTATAGGCTGGAGACTATACTTGACTGTTTTTTTTTGTTGAAGTTCCCGTCAGACAATGTCTTTGAATCAACAACATACGAGTCTTATCGCATAGATGCCCGGCCTCTGTCCTCTCAAACTCTATATGATTGCCCTGACTCCTGGATGCTCAGCGCCTATATGCTATCATATGTAGCATTCAACTACCATATAGGTATATCTCCGATGCCTTGGCTGTACTTCGCCAGTAATGTTGAACCGTCTATAAGCTGGAACTCTCTTACTATCTCAGTAGATTACCAAACGCTGGGTCTCTGTCTCAGCTTCCCGATGCTCAGCCTATATATGCTATCATATATAGCATTCAACTACCCTTAAGGTAAAACTTCTATGCGCTGGCCCTATAGCTCGAAACCTGGTTGAAATTCTACAACTCTTCTTTAGTCTACGAACTTCCAAAGTCTTCTTTTTAATAATTTATCCGCCCTGACAGGGTAACTGCAATAGTCTCCTTATCAAGGTACCAGGATAAATTATTAGTTGAATCCTCGATGTGTCTTCTTCGACCGCTGGATACCGAATGAGCTCTCTGTCATCTATCTGCCTATTTATACTTTAGCAGACGTGCTATTTTTAGAACTTGTTTCTGATTGGTTCAAATTTAAACATAACGTTTTACAACGAGTACTTGCTCTATCAAATATCTGGTTCGCTTTAACTTTTGTTTATGACATAATGTGTGAAGCTGGGACCCAGCTATCTATATAATGAACCCAAATCAGCCACAAATGACCCAAATTCTATTATTTACAGCAATGCAACAATTATAATAGCAATGACATCATAAAAAGGGCGTCAAGCACTACCTGTGCTTATGTGTTACGTTATCACTATATCAGATAAAGAAATTATTCTTACATTGTGTGAAATGTTCCATTGGTCCTTCATAAATCCATTGTATCCATGGTACTTTATACGCCATCAGCTTCTTAACTGAACATCTCTTGCCACCTGAAAAATGGAAATGATATCAAGGTAGTGGGCCGATAATGGTAATCTGTAATTACCGTTAGATTTCGTATTCTCCGTATGAAATTTCGGCACTCTTCGGTTGTTACGGAAACCATTTCTCCATGAGTTACATTTACGACCGAAGATTACCGGACTAGTAGACAATAATACGAAATCACACGGAAATTTCCGACGGTCATTACTGGGCCACTACCTTAAATTAGAAAAAAGGTTAATTTTAGTCCCGTCTTTTCAATAATTGTACATGCTGTATAGACAAAAGAGTAGAGTATTTGACAAATAGTGTAACTCAAACGCTTCCTGTAAATATAGGCAGATCAGTTTATTCACGCAAAATAGTGTATGAGCACGTTACCAAAAGCTACACACATCAAATACCCGGATGGCATGGAGGTAATCTATTAGGACACGGAATGAGTTTTGAGTACGCTCTGCAGGCATCAAAATAGTGCATTATATTTCATACCCAAGAGGATTATAATGTCGTTTAACGGAACTTTCCACGTTATTCGACGAATAGTTTTGTCTCATTATTTAGAGACGTTTAAACCCATTTTTATTCAAGGGAAACAATCTTTTTATAGAGTGAAGTAGTTCAGTGAATACCAGTTGTCAATCCTAGTCATATCCATGTTATTTCAGTGAAGTGGAAAAGTAATATATCTATGTCACCTGTTATATAGGATAATAACGTCACACATTCAACATTATACCATACCTATATAGGTAGCAGAATGTTTTTTTCAGCATTAGTCTAACCAACATTTTTATATTGTGAAATTCTGTTAAAAAGTGTAAGCGAGTGTTTCTTCAATTTTTTCAAGGTATTTTACCCCAGATTATATTTGTTCAGCTCAAACAACTCTTTAAAACAATGATGCTTTCATTATCAATTTGATACACGTCAATAAATAAATTTCGGTCTATCAAACAAACTAATGTCAAAAAATCTTGCAAGTCACTCGACTTCGTGTAAAATTATTTAAATCGAAAGTTTTAAACTAACAAACTCCTTTTTTATTCTATGAAGGTTTTTTTACGCTCAGTAAACTTATCTGAGCTTGTTATTTTCTCTATATATAAATGATCTTAACTTTATTATACAAAGTAACTTTGAAAATGATGGGGTAATTCCAAACTTTCAATACGACAAGGACCTATGTGAAGATTTTTTTTAAGATTTTCTTCTTAGATATGTATAATTAATACTGTGACCAGTAGAAATTATCTGTAAATACTTTGAAGTCAAACGTTGTTATCTTCCTTAAAGGACGTCAGACTAATGATGATTTTACCTTTAACCACCTTAAGCCTCCTGGCAGTAAGTGATTCTGCCTTTGCGACCAGTGCAAGACTAAGATCAGCCAGCACGTCCGTGCAGTCTGATTATGGTCTGCACTGTTCGCTATGCAGTCAGTAAATAGACAGTGGACACCCCTTTGAATAATAAGTGGTACTGCTCAAACTGAATGGTAAACCAGTCCATTTTAGAAATTTAGCAGGGTAAGTGTTAATAATGTGAAAATGTATATATCATTTTGCATCCCAAGCGACAAAGCTATGTATTATAGTCTTATCCAAAGCACAAATATTATACTAGATCTTTTCAATAAAACTATTTAGCCAATATTGCTATTACGGCGCCAAAATATGGAACACATGAAACAATGTAGTTATTGAAAAAGACTAGGTAAAATTTCTTATATGCATTTAAAAATATATGACCAACCCAGAATTAGAAGGTTTATGGTGAGACATGTTGTGTGCCAATATCTACAGATACTGAAAGAAGATAATATCTTTTTTGGTCGAGAATATGCCAGTGGGAATATTATCGCACGACAAATAAATAGTCTTCCATTGTCTTTAAAAATATGTATATTGTCGATACAAATTATGACAAAGTATCTTTTAAAAATGTCTATGGCTTTTTGCAGTCAAATAATTTTTTCCAACAAGAATGTAACAATTACCAACAATGATGGCCTCTGACACAACCAGATTATGCTGTAACGTGTTGATCTTGAAGAACTTGTTGTCATTGTGGCCACACAACGAGTCGTCCTGTAAAACAAACGTATGATTTGTTTTTATACCTCGATGTACTCTATAGTAACAAGCAAGATTCGGTAAAAGGAAAGTCCGCGCCAAACAAAGTAGTGTACGTAGTACCGATAGAACAGGAGATGATATTACGATATTGGTGTCTTTGTTTGTATACCCTAGGCAATCAGACAATCTGTTTGGGTCTCATGAATGTATGAGAAACAACATTGCCTTTGAAGTGTGGGCGGAAGTTTTATTGTTGTATTTAGTGACCTTATTATTGACTGATCATGACCCATATGCGAAACTGACCTCTAACTTTCGGTATATGGAATGAAATGTGCTGCATACACACGGTTGTGCTTAAATTCGGACTTGCGTAGTTGTTCATCTGCAATGCTTGAGTTTCAAACTTAGCTCAGATGTTAACAAGACCATTATTCAATCACTTATATCATGTAATGGATTTCTTTGAGGTTTTACCATTTGATGCTTTACACTAGATCCTTAATCATGTTAATGCATGTTAATTTTTCGCCAGAAGTATTTTTAACCCTAGCTGATCAATGAACATATTTTTAAGCATAAGTAAACATTTAATACAAAAAAAAAACATTGTGTAAGGATTGATATTAATGTAAGAACAATTAAACTAATTTGTCAATGATTAGTATTTATAGTAACATGTTTAACTGCCAATCATTAGGATGGTACGTTTGTAAAATTATTATTACTTCCCTTTTGCCTATCTTAGATACGATACAAAGAATAAATGGAAATGATTGAAATCCAAAGCTACATGTGGTGTTAAACATTGCCATTTCATTCAGATTATTAAAATACGCCGACATCCTACATCAATATGAAATGTAAAACTTGACTGTATATTTAAAATCATACTCAGAAATACCTAGCTTTAAAAATGCTTTTATATTAGTGAATACTTACAACATTTTATAAAAGTAAGTGTAGGGATCTAATTCCATGTTCAAAGGACCTTTTTATTCCTCTAACAGAATACACAAAAAGTGAAAAATATCATAAAATGTTCTTTAAATGAGACAGACTAACTTTAAAATATTGAGATAAAGAAAAAAATGTTGTCTAAGCACGTGAACATAAAATGTCAAGATCACATTTTGCGAAAGACATTTCTAAGTTATGCCTTAAACCGCAATTAACCTTTCTGATACTGGTATTGTGAATGTAAAAATAGCTTTACCTGAAAAATGACTTTGTTATTGAGAGCAGCAGGTGACAAAATCTTACACATCTCTATTAACTCCTTTGTCTCGCTATCAGTAAGCTGTGTATGTTGTTTGTACTTCCTGAAAGAAAGGTGAAGGTCAAATGTATGATCAAAGAACGTCCTATAATTTTTATAATTGCTAACAAAGAATGATAGCTGTTATTATTGTATTTTTCTTAAATAAGCATGGCACTTAAATCAGACTGAAATAGGAGCTTTCATGTAATTCTAAAATGAAATGAAACATTGGCAAGTACAAACTGCACATAAGCATTTTAGTATAATTAGAATTTTGCGTGCATGACTCACATATCAACTTTTAAGCAAATTTGACATTTCAAACAGTAAATTCTAACTAGAAATTAATTTTCGATGTTCACTGATTTGAAAATGTACAGACGTGTAGGTTTTTAATTGAAACGAACTCACAGTCTTCCGGACTATTTAACCGTACCACACTACACATATGACTGACATTTATCGTTCTGTTAACTCAAAAAAATATTTCCTAAACATCTTATTGAGAAATATATTTATGTTTGATATCAATTAAACGTCGAAGAAACATCTGGCTGATATATCTAGGATTTTCTTGATTCGTTTAAGGTCATCACTTGAACAAACAAAAAGTAATAATTATACAATCAATATTTTGATCATACCCCTATTCGAACACCACTCAAAGTCAGTAACAAACCTGAGTTTGTGTATGTTCGGTATAGAAGTCATATCCAAAACGTTGTATATACTGTCCACATAGTACATAAGCCTTGCCTTGGGGTCATCGGGAACTATAATATCCCTTCCAAATTCCTCAACATCGACTTTAGTACTGCCCACAACTGCTGTCATTCTCAGCGCTTGACATGATTAGAAGAAAATAAAGTGTGAAAATGTGTGAATAAGGAAAAAAGTCACTTTTCATGTACATGTATATAACATCAGTTCATTTCATTATAAAATGTCGCTAAATTAGACCTTTTAACGGAAAAGTACAAGTGCATTTTGGTCTACATGTCGACATTTGCCAAGCATCATAAACGCAAAGAGTGCGTCGATTCTAATGCTTCATAGAGATATGACGGACCAAGACGTTTAACACAATAATAAAAAAAGATAAACTTTTTAGTTGTTTTTTTTTTTAATTTCTGTTTTCGCGTTTACTGTCTAAAGAAATTGCCCCTTAGTTTTGGTTATGTTTTGATGATAAAAGAGGTGTTATTACATAAACTTTGAATAGATTTACTCTGTGAACAAAAAAATGGTATCTGAATTCCCAATAATACTTTAAACATTTATATAAAGACCGTCCTTGAAGTGTTCTTCGAAGTGTTCTTCCCCCTAAGGTTGATGTACTAGTATTCTGCGAATATCTAATCGGCAATGAAACAAATTGCACATTTTATAAATTCATGTTAATTTATTCGTAGATTTGTTTCATTTGTGTAATTGTGTCTTTGATAACGTTCCGTTTGAATAAGTATTTACATTCAGTTCATACGCCTCAGTGAGATCATTGTAAAGCGTACACATTAATGCATTGACTGCTTCGTACAGTTCACCAATCCATTAAATATGAAACATTTTTTGGCAGAGGTTTATAAAATTTGAGTAGTTGTTTGTTGAAAAATAGGTCCTACTAAAATTGACCATGTACGTATGACATGATGGACCATGTGGCTGTCTGCAAGTCATAAGTACATCAGAGATCGGGAGTCTAACTTAAAGTTTGTAAGATGTGGATTCTTTGCCAAGCTGTGGAGTGCAATATTGACAGAGGTGGAATTTTTAAGTTACGCAGAGAGTGCTGTTGGTGGGTCTAACTAAGTACCTGTCCGTGCATAAAATATTTACGGGAAAGAGAACGTACATGGTATTATCTTGAAAATTGCCATATGGCATTATGTTCTTGCCAATTTATTAAAAAATCAAACAAAAGAAAACTAACTGACCTAATTACGAGCAAAACATTAAGAGATTAGATAGACTTGTTTACAAATTGTTTATCATACTCAACACTGATTGTTATTATATCTGCTTTAACCCTTAGCCTGCTGGCGGCAGATGATTCTGCCTTTGCGACCAGTGCAGACCAAGATCAGCCTGCACATCCGTGCAGTCTGATCATGGTCTGCACTGTTCGCTATTCGGTCAGTAAATTTTCAGTGAAAACCCCTTTGAGTAATAAGTGGTACTGTCCAAATTGAAAGATGGACCAGTCCATTACAGAAATATAGCAGGTTAAGGGTTAAATATATAGTAAACATATGGGATAATTATGATGTATATTAATTGTATTGGATTTCAAAAGATGTGTATTTGTGAAACATTGATAAACTGTGAAGTAACTCAGCTCTAGAATAACACATACATTTAATAAGTCCTGATTGTCATGTTTGGCGTCAGATTATATTAACTGAATAACAATAAAGATGGTTTCTAACATCAAACATTTGAAATACTCATACACAATAAAACGGTGTGCGAAATATGTTAAAAAGATAGGGATGAACATTAATGTTTTGCACTTTATTATGCATGACAGTAAATTCAAAAGTTTGCATATGTATGTGCCTATCTTAATGCTTACACAAATTTTAAAATAAAAAGAAAATAATAGGGTATATACCGGAATAGATTCCAAATCCGCCTGTTGAAAATTTGAAAACCAAACTTCTTGTTTCGATTTTAAATGTAAAACTATGTCATAGAAAGTTTGATTTTAAATTTACCAAAACACTATCAAAACAAAAACCAGATCGTTACATGAATTACACTTCCTGGTTCAGCTGAGACGTAATTTTGATATTAAACTTTTATGGTTATATCGCTATATTCAGGAGCACGTTGACATAGCTGACGAAAGTATGGTATAACATTAGGTATGTCCAGTGGAAACAAGTCCCGGTAAGTATTGTGGAACGTTTTAATTTGGAACTAAATAATTGAAGTTCGGAAATAACGGTAAAAAGAAATAGTGTGTCGTTTTAAAGTAATGCAAAAATAGCAATAACAACAAGAACAACATCGACAACAACAACAAAACTAATTATCATATCTTAATATACTCAAGAAGATCCTTTGGAAGCATAGAAAGCAACAAAGTAAAATAATAGCAGACAAGGTTTGATCGTGTCTGTTCATGAAATATATATGTTTGTTTGTCTTGTTTTATCTCATAGATTTTGTTAATGTGAAAAAGCATTTTTGAATGTGTAATTGTTGGTATTGTTTGAAGTTTATTTTGTACAGCAATTTTGAACGTGTACATGTTCAAGAAAAGAGTGCTATATGATAAAAATAATAAATAAATAAATAATTAATAATACAATGGACTCCATCAAAGGACCAGATAATATAGCAATATGTAACGTAATCCAAGTATAAGGAAACTTTTTACAGCCGCATTAAAATATATGAAAATATATATTTCACTTTCAAAAAGGCAAAAGGTTTTGTTCTCGTTTCGACCCACTTTTAATGCAAACAATAGCGAAGGGAACAACATTATTTTTCAGCATATAAGCATTACAATGTTCATTTCTAAAAGAAAAGTTTACTCGAAATCAAATTTTTTTTTGTATTTGATGCGATATTTTTCTGTCCGACAAATAACAAAATTCGCAGTGCAAGATACCATTGACATTTTTGTTTCGCAGCAAGAAACTAATAAAATGTCCAGCCCTCTGACAATATTTGGAAATCAGAGTCCTTATGGGCTTTTGATGTGTTTGTTTAAATGTCAACATTCTATGAAGGCGTTTTGTTTCTATGCGACACGTTTTGTAGGACTTTGTAAAGAGCAGAGCACAAATTTTGCTGACAAAGTCATAATCGTAATTCTTTCCATTTTTTCTGGAGACTATACTGTACTCAGTAGAATGTCGTGGGTGGCATACAATAAGATAGTTACTGGTAACCATAAAACTAGATAGCACGTATGATTTATTTATCTCCCTCTCCGAAATGGAACATTATTTGATTATAAAGGTAGCAGTTGGTAGTTTACAGCCACAGATTCGAATTGGCCAGGGTCAATTAGAGATAAAACCATGAAGTGAAGGCTGTTTTGATGTTTGAAATATTTGTTGATGAGAGTTATTGATTAACAAGTTTAAGAATGGTATGTTGCAGAAATTCTGGCAGATGAGAATGTAAGCTTGATGGCATCATTTTCATATAACTGCTTGAAATACGTATATACCACTATCGGCATTCAGCTTCTCGTGAACTGTCAAATAACATATAGGCCTCACACAGTTGAAAATAGTGAAAAAAGTAACCGGTTGACAGGTATTTTTGTCCAGCTCTGCAAGTAATACTTGAAACTGAGTGCTGAATGCATGTGGCCAATCATTTCCCCTAACATGTTCAGGCCACTTGGAAAAAATGGCTAATTTGGGCTGAAATGTCATGTATTTTCGCGGGCTGAAATTATCTTTCAGGTGGCTTGTAGATTTAAAAATCTATGCTTTGTATGAAGTTTACTATGTATTTTATTTCTTCTTCAAGTAAGATGTAAACCGGTATCTTTTTATTTTCAGGTCTGCATCTCGTAAGATATCTGAAGCCGTCCGACTTAGCCACATCGCTCGGAAGTCCGACGTACTAGAAAAGATCAACATACTATTAAGTTGATATTAAAAACAGTTTTAGTTTGTGAGAGCTCGTTTTATAACTATCAGCGAGTAATATGAAAAACAATACGAAATTAAAATATTATGTCACACCAGATGAGGATATGAAGACTTCAAGTTAGTATAATGAAGTATGGTTGGCAAACACTAGATATGAGAGGGTGATTAGAAAGTGGACCATTACGTTAGTAGAAAAGGAAAAGGGAAAGCGGTGGACAAAGTTTCCTAACAAAGAATAATTGTTAATTCTGAAAATATCAGAAAAAGAAGAAAGGAAGAAAAAAGAAGACAAAAGAAAAACACACGTTCGTGTATGCTCTTCTGAATAATTTCAGAACGGCTATGATCAGTTTTTGGAAGGAAATCTATGCTTTCTTATATACTTAATCTGCAATTGAGATCATATTTAGCAGCACTAAAGGAACTGGCACAGGAGCCATCTTAAGTTATCTAGTTATGTCACAACTGACAGGTTAGGGCAAGTTATAGAACACTAATTTTTCAGCAGGGAAGGCACTGTATTTGGCGAAATAAACCTCAGTTTTCGTGTGAGCAGTAGTACTAGGTCACAACAGTGTAAGTTTGATGTGATTTGCAAATGTGACAGGAAGAAAATCTTATTTCGAAGAAAAATCATTCATTTTATGCCATTTTATTTTAGAATAATTCTGCGAAATAATGTAAGGATTTGTACTGTATGTGCATGACAGATTTGTGAGCCTTGCCCATTTTACATAGAATGTAAAAATGAGAACAATTTTTAGTCCTGTAGAACCTGTATGATAAATTATTTAGTTCTTGTCTGAAGCAATTGTCTCTACATCAGTAAAAAGTCTGTGTGTGTTCGTGTTCAACGTCTTTTTCAACAATTTTTCAGTCATATAAACAACGGTCAGTGAAAAGCGTCTGCATTTCTGAAAAATGGTAAAAATATATTTCATTAGTTTGTACCATCTCTGCGAAATCATGATTTTTTCTGGAGACTATACTTCATTCTGTGGTATGTCGTGGGTGGCATACTCTGTACAAAATGTATACCGGAGAGGGCAATAACATAGTTAAAAAAAACCACTAAAATATGCTGTCTCCTGTAACACATAGCATGGGTGTAATGCATTTGGATAATTATGTAGTATATTGTACAATGTATTGTATTTCAAACGATGTGTATTGATTAAATATTGGTAAACTCTTAAACTATAAAGTAATTCAAATTTTAAAAAATATGAATATTTTAAGTCCTGCGTCAATTTACATTTACTGAACAAAATTGCAGATTAAGATACCGTCTAACGAATTAGTTGTTTATCAAACTTTTGAAATATTCAATAAACGGTGTATTAAAATTTAAATAGAAAGATTGGAATGAATAATTTTGCCTAATTATGCCTGACTGTGTCTTAATAAATTGCATATGCATGTGTCTACCTCTATCATTGCATGCTTAAATGATGATTTAGCAAACTACAAAACAAAACGTAATAATACAGTTATGTAGGTTCTGTAATAGATTCCAAATCCTCCTGTTGACAATTCAAAAGCCAAACTTCTTGTTTCGACTTTAAATGCAAAACTATGTCAGTGTGATTTTGATTTTAAATTACCAAAATACTACTAAAACAGTTACCTGAATAATACTTCTGGTTTAGCTTATACGTAACTTGGTTTTTTATAGTTATACAGCTTTATTCAAGAACACGTTGTAGTTGGTGATAAAAATGTGCTATAAAAGTATGTCAGATGGAAACAAGGGCCAGTATGTATACTGAAAAGTTTCAATTAGGAAGTAATTAAGTAAAGTTCCAAAATAACGGTAAAAAGAAATAGTGTGTCTTTTTAAAGAAATGCAAAACAGCAACGACAACAAGAACAACAACAACAGCACTAATTATCTACATATAACAAAATCTTCATGAAGATCCTTTGGAAGAATGGAATGCACCAAAGCAAAGTAATACCAGACACGGTTTGATCGAGATGTATAAGGTAGGAAATTTGCTGACCGGAGCTGTAGAGTCAAAATATGTAGAGGTGGACAATTTGCTGACCGGAGCTGTAGAGTCAAACCTTGTGGGAGGTTAAAATTTGCTGACCGGAGCTGTAGAATCAAACCTTGTAGAGGAAGAAAATTTGCTGACCGGAGCTGTAGAGTCCAAACTTGTGAGAGGTAGACAATTTGTTGACCGGAGCTGTAGTGTCAAACCTTGAAAAGGTAGAAAATTTGCTGACCGGAGCTGTAGAATCAAACCTTGTACAGGTAGTAAATTTGCTAACCGGAGCTGTAGAGTCCAACCTTGTAGAGGTAGAAAATTTGCTGACCGGAGCTGTAGAGTCAAACCTTGTAGAGGTAGAAGATTTGCTAACCGGAGCTGTAGAGTCAAACCTTGTAGAGGTGGAAAATTTGCTGACCGGAGCTGTAGAGTCAAACCTTGTGCAGGTAGAAAATTTGCTGAACGGAGCTGTAGAGTCCAAACTTGTAGAGGTAGAAAATTTTCTGACCGGAGCTGTAGAGTCCAAACTTGTGAGAGGTATAAATTTTTGCTTACCGGAGCTGTAGAGTCCAAACTTGTGAGAGGTAGACAATTTGTTGACCGGGGCTGTAGAGTCAAACCTTGAAGAGGTAGAAAATTTGCTGATCGGAGCTGTAGAGTCAAACCTTGTGGGAGGTAGAAAATTTGCTGACCGGAGCTGTAGAGTCACACCTTGTGGGAGGTAGAAAATTTGCTGACCGGAGCTGTAGAGTCAAACCTTGTGGGAGGTAGAAAATTTGCTGACCGAAGTTGTAGATTCAAACCTTGTAGAGGTGGAAAATTTGCTGACCGGAACTGTAGAGTCAAACCTTTTAGAGGTAGAAAATTTGCTGACCGGAGTTGTAGTGTGAAACCTTGTAGAGGTAGAAAATTTGCTGACCGGAGCTGTGGAGTCAAATCTTGTGGGAAGTAGAAAATTTGCTGACCGGAGCTGTAGAGTCAAACCTTGTAGAGGTAGAAAATTTGCTGACCGGAGCTGTAGAGTCAAAACTGGTAGAGGTAGAAAATTTGCTCACCGGAGCTGTAGAGTTAAACCTTGTAAGAGGTAGACAATTAGCTAGTCGGAGCTGTGGAGTCCAACCTTGAGGTGGAATTTTTTAATTATGATGAGAAGGCGGCTGGTTGGTCTAATTATAGGTGCTTGTCCGTGCATAAAATATTGACGGGAAAGAAACCGCATGCGGTTAAATCTATTAAGTTGCTTTATGGTATATGTTCTTGCAAATTATCCAACCAAACAATAAAAAGGATTGACCTAAAAACGAGCAAAAGTTTAGAGATTAGATTGCCTTCTGAAAAAAATTTTTATCATGCAATGTACTTATATCTGTTTTAAATAAATATTTGACATAATATATTATTGGTAATGTATTTTATATCATTAAATATAACATTTCAGAGAACTTAGTATTGTCGAGAAAAAATGTCACTTCAGACATTGGTTGATTGGCTTCCTTTAAAAATCCAACGACAGTCTAAACAAAAAAATCAGTAAGAATAAAGAATGTCTCTACCCAGGTTCCCGCACATGTCCGATATAATGCTTATATTTTTAAGATTGGAGGCACTAGTCAATCTCACAAGAAGTTGTTAAGTACACTACAGATTTTTAACAGAATATTAACATAAAATATGCTGTCTCCTAAATTAGTAATACCCATATATGAACGCGCTTTTGTAATTATGTTGTGAATTGTATGTGCATTTTAAAAGTTGTGTATTGATGACACATTGACAAACTGATAAACAGTAAAGTAACTCTTAATTAAAAAAGCACGGACATTTTGAGTCCTGTGTCAAACTATATTTACTGAATAAAATTTGAAATATTACAATGCCTCCTAGCGAGTGAGATGTTTGTTTCAAACTTTTGAAATACTCAATACAATTGTATATAAGAAATGTAAAAAAGACATACAGGAATGAACAATGTAATTTATAACTTTTGTTTTAATTATTGAAAACTGTAGACATATATGTGTCTACCTCTTCACATAAATTTAGCAAACTACAAAATAAAAACAATATATATATAAGATATATACCGGAATAGATCCCAAAAGCTCCTGCTGCAAAATATTAAAGAAATAACTTCTTGTTTCGATTTTAAAGGCAAAACTATGCCAGTGTGACTTTGACTCTTAATCATCAAAACACTACCAAAACAAAATAGGGTACATAAATAACACTTCCTGGTTCAGATGAGATGTTACTTGGATTTTTTGGATGGGTAGCAGGTAGTCATTGCTGACGAAAATGTGCTGTAAAAGTTGGTATATCCAGTTGAAATAAGTGCAAGTAAACAGCTGGAAATTAGGAATAAAAATGTGAAGTTTAAAAATAACAGTAAACGAAATAGTGTGTCTTTAAAAAAAAATCAAAATTGCAACGACAACGGGAACAACAAAAGAAGCACTAATGATTAGCATATAATAAATAATGAAATTCGAAGTACAAGATACCTTTGGCATTTCTGATTCGCAGCAAGAAACTAATGAAATTTCCAGCCCTGTGACAGTAATTGGAAATCAGAGTCCTTATGGGCTTTTCATGTGTTTGTTTAAATGTCAACATTCTGTGATGGCGTTTGTTTCTATGCAACACGTTTTATAGGACTTTGTAAAGAGCAGAGCATAAATTTTGCAGAAGAAGACATAAACTATTCTTTTTTTCGTTTTTCCTTTTCTGGCGGCTACACTGCAATAGAGAATATCGTGGGTGGCGTACTGTAGTTAAAATTTACTCATTAAAAACTTTATATGAAAGGGAACTATTACTAGTGTGTAAACCCTTTGAAAGAAAAGGGCTTGGGATAGCTTTTTCCTATCCTGAAAATATAAGAAAAGTAAAAGGAAGAAAAATGAAGAAAATAAACACATGTCCGTGTATGCCCTTAGGCTACTGAGTCGGCGTTTCACATGAAAATTGACCTGCATATCAAACATATATATTTCTATACAAAACTAGTGTCACTTTACTAATATTTACCAAATATTCTAAAAAAAGCTGCATTGACGGGCCACACTTTCGGACAGATCAATGTCGTTAAAAACTCAGTGCTACAATTTCACATAACTATGTGGACCATAGTTTTCAGTCATTGTTCATTTTTATTTCGTTACAAAAAACACTCATTTTTTAAAAGGGGCAATTTTTTAAGAAAATATTTAAAGTATCCATCACACGAAAGAGCTCGGTAGAACATATAATGGGCCAGCAGATTTTTGATACTGATGTTGTTCGTTTAACAAATATTATGTATTGATGATGTACCCATTAACTTTAAATCGAGCAGTTAGGTGGGTCGTATAAAACGGGAAACCGGTATGTCCGTTTTAAATTTAGTCATATAGGATTTATGAATGGAAAAGCTCCACACACTGAGTTTAGTTAACACTATAGCTTGTTTAGATAGATTGGAACGTTTTATTTCAATTTCAAATGTTTACATTAAGTGTTTCCCGAAATATACGCTAGAAATTACTAATATAGTCGTCAGATATATGTAAAGATTACCGATTTAGAATTGATATTCATAGATATGTATACTTGAAACAAATTAACCCTTATGCTGAACACAATTTAGTCTGTCTTTGCGATCAGTGTAGATCATGATCAGCACTGTTCGCCATTAAATCAGTAAATTTTTGGTATGCACCCCCTTTTAACAGTTAATGGTATGGTCCAAAATGAAAGATGGACAAATTCATTAAAAAATTCAGGAAGGAAAGGGTTAAAAATGTTTGAAAATTTATAAGGTATAAATGGTCTACTTGTTTTGTTTTCTTTTGTTGAGTTTAATGTCGCACCGACACAGTTATAGGTCACATGGAGACTTTCTATCTTTGATGGTGGGGAGAGCACCCCAGGTGCCTTTCCGTACATTATTTCATCACGGGCGAACACATGGGTGGAACCATCGACCTTCTGTAAACCAGCTGGATTACTTCCTCACATGACCTTTCCAACGCCTCGAGTGAGGCTCGTACCCATATCGATGAAAGGCAAGTGGCTTGATGTCACTTAGCCACGGGGTTTCTATGATGTATTTGATATTACCAAGCATCAGTATCGTGCTATGCTGAGGATAATATGCTATATGAGCTTTAGAGACTCTGTCTTGCTGTTGGACGGACACTTCGTAAAACGTAACACGTGTCTGTATAGATAACCGGGTTTAATAGAGATCTATGAATAACGAATTGCTATTTTCAGTTTTGAAACATAATAAATTTAACTAAAGCTATAAAAATATATTTTACAATCATCATCATTTCATCAATCTAAGGTCCAGATCTCTGTTTTAAAAATATCTCCGACAAACATATGCACTTATGGTTCTATTTCTATATGAGCGTTGTAGCAGTATCGTGTTATTTACAATCATCATTACTTTCGTCAATATCTTCTTGGCACTTTTTTCTACTTTTTAGATAATTTCAAATACAATAGTGCTGAATTGCCGTTTGGTACCAGCGTGCATGTATAGAATCACTTCATATAGATATGCCTGTCTGCCTTCGAGAATAGCAATATTAAAATTTTCAATGTCTTAAAATATAAGTAAAATCATACATTAGATTATGATATTGCATTGTCATTAGGACAGCTAGCCGATTTGCCAAAAAGAATTAATTGTAATTCTAACACGACCAGAAAATAACCTACATACATGTAGAGCAAAATCTATCTCGGGTTATTCTACAATATACCACTCGCGTGCAATGACGTCATCCGATCCAGGTGTGTAGCGCGGTGGTAAAAAGTAGTTACCACTTTTTTCTAACACTGTTGATACTAGGATGTCGTGTTAGAATCGAAATAAGAAGTTCCACAGTGTGATTTATCATAGAATAACCCGAGTTTTTCGTTCTAATGCGGCCTTCGTGATATATTCTTACACATAAGAACTCAAAACTCGGGTTATTCTACGATAAACCACGTTTGGGAACTTATTATTTCTTAATTATACATCGTTTCATAATAAAACATTTTTTTCAGCTGTTCAATATTAATTTTCTGATGCATGAAACATCATCATTTTACACAGCCTACAACAACGTTGATATATATGAGCCGTGTCATGAGAAAACCAACATAGTGGGTATGCGACCAGCATGGATCCAGACCAGCCTGCGCATCCGCGCAGTCTGGTCAGGCTCCATGCTGTTCGCTTTTAAAGCCTATTGGAATTGGAGAAACTATTAGCGAACAGCATGGATCCTGACCAGACTGCGCGGATGCGCAGGCTGGTCTGGATCCATGCTGGTCGCATACCCACTATGTTGGTTTTCCCATGGCACGGCTCATATATTAGTAAATGCAAAGGTCGCAATGGTAACAATTATAGTGTTTACCACATACTCCTTTTTATTCTCCTTCGAGTTAATTTTCCATAATGACGTCTGAATTTCAAATCGGGTGCCTGACGTCATTTTGATGTGTGTCGTTTTTCATTAACGCCATATTCGTCAGTTTTATTAAGACAGTTGAACAAATAAAGAATAGTTAAATAATTATAATATTTGTAAATGTTTATGTATCAAAAAGACTGCCCCCTCTGTACTGAGAAATATACACTTGTTCTTTAGCGGAATAATAGTGCCCTCCTAAAGTCGTGCAATATTTCTGCTGTAAACCTCGCACATATTTCCAAATACAAAGCTTAAAATCTATAATTATTTTACACAATCTTAAAGTCCGTTATTATATATTTTCTAAATTCAAAGGTCATACATAGTGCAAAGTCCCATAAAGAACACCATACAATTCACAAGATGTTACAGTTTGATGCTTCGTTGGCCTGCAACTGTTTGAAATGCTCCATTGGTCCTTCATAAATCCACTGTATCCATGGCACTTTATACGCCATCAGCTTTTTAACTGAACATCTCTTGCCACCTGAAGAATGAGAAAGATATCAAGGTAGTGGGCCGATAATGATAATCTGTTATTACCGTTAGATTTCGTATTCTCCGTATGAATTTTCGGCACTCTTCGGTTGTTACGGAAACCATTTCTCCATGCGTTCCATTTACGACCGAAGATTACCGAACTAGTAGACAATAATACGAAATTACACGGAAATTGCCGACGGTCATTACGGGCCCACTACCTTAAATTAGAAAAAAGGTTAATTTTAGTCCCGTCTTTTCAATAATTGTACATGCTGTATAAACAAAAGAGTAGAGTATTTGACAAATAGTGTAACTCAAACGCTTCCTGTAAATATAGGCAGATCAGTTTATTCACGCAAAATAGTGTATGAGCACGTTACCAAATGTCTACACACATCAAATACCCGGATGGCATGGAGGTAATCTATTAGGATACGGAATGAGTTTTGAGTACGCTCTGCAGGCATCAAATAGTGCATTATATTTCATACCCAAGAGGATTATAATGTCGTTTAACGGAACTTTCCGCGTTATTCGACAAATAGTTTTGTCTCATTATTTAGAGACGTTCACTAAACCTATTTGTATTCAAGGGAAACAATCTTTTTATAGAGTGAAGAAGTTCAGTGAATTCCAGTTCTCAATCCTAGTCCTGTCCATGTTATTTCAGTGAAATGGAAAAGTAATATATCTATGTCACCTGTTATATAGGATAATACCGTCACACATTCAACATCATACCATACCTATATAGGTAGCGGAAATTGTTGTTTTTTCCCAGCAGTAGTCTAACCAACAGTTTTATATTGTGAAATTCTGTGTAAAAGTGTAAGCGAGTGTTTCTTCAATTTTTTCAAGATATTTCACCCCAGATTATTTTTTCAGCTCAAACAACTCTTTAAGAAAATGATGCTTTCATTACCAATTTGATACACGTCAACAAATAAATTTTCGGTCTATCAAACAAACTAATGTCATAAAATCTTGCAAGTCACTCGACTTCGTGTAAAATTATTTAAATCGTAAGTTTTAAATTAACAAACTCCTTTTTTTAATTTACGAAGTTTTTTCCGCTCAGTAAACTTATCTGAGCGTGTTGTTTTCTCTATATATAAATGATCTTAACTTTATTATACAAAGTAACTTTGAAAATGATGTGGTAATTCCAAACTTTTAATACGACAATTTGAACTATGTGACGAATTTTTTAAGATTTTCCTCTTGCCATACGATGATAATACTGTTACTTTATCTAAGTCAAAATCAGGCTTACAAAATGATTTAGATATGTATGGTCAATATTGTGACCAGTGGAAATTAACAGTAAATACTTTGAAGTCAAAGGTTGTTATCTCCCTTAAAGGACTTGAGACTAATAATGATTTTACCTTTAACCTTTAGCCTGCTGACAGTAAGAGATTCTGCCTTTGCGACCAGTGCAAGACTAAGATCAGCCAGCACATCTGTGCAGGCTGATCATGGTCTGCACTGTTCGCTATTCAGTCAGTAAATAGTCAGTGGACACCCCTTTGAATAATAAGTGGTACTGCTCAAATTGAATGGTAGACCAGTCCATTTTAGAAATTTAGCAGGGTAAATGTTAAAAATGTGAAAATGTAAATATGTATCATTTTGCATCCCAAGCGACAACAGCTATGTATAGTCTAATCCGAAGCACAAATATCTAAACCTACCGATAGATCTACTTCATCTTTTCAATAAAACTATTTAGCCAGTATTGCTATTACGGCGCCAAAATATGGAGCACATGAAACAATGAAGTTATTGAAAGAGACCAGATAAAATTTCTTATCTGCATTTAAAAACATATGATCAACCCAGAATTAAAGGTTTATGGTGAGACATGTTGTATGCCAATACCTACAGATATTGAAAGAAGATAATATCTTTTTGATCGAGAATATGCCAGTGGGAATATTATCACACGACAAATAAACAGTCTTCCATTGTCTTTAAAAATATGAATATTGTCGATACAAATTATGACAAAGTATTTTTTAAAAATGTCTTTAGCTTTTTGCAGTCAAATATTTTTTTCCAACAAGAATGTAACAATTACCAATAATGATGGCCTCTGACACAACCAGGTTATGCTGTACAGTGTTGATCTTGAAGAACTTGTTGTCATTATGGCCACACAACGAGTCGTCCTGTAAAACAAACGTATGATTTGTTTTTATTCCTCGATGTACTCTATAGTAACAAGCAAGATGCAGTAAAAGGAAAGTCCGCGCCAAACAAAGTAGTGTACTTAGTACTGATAGAACAGGAGATGATATTACGATATTCAATTTGGTGTCTTTGTTGTATACCCTAGGCAAACAGACAGTCTGCTTGGGTCTCATGAATGGTGGAGAAACAACATTGCCTTTGTAGTGTGTGCGGGAGTTTTATTGTTGTATTTAGTGACCTTATTAGTGACTGATCGTGACCCATATGCGAAACTGACATCTAAGTTTCGGTATATGGAATAAAATGTGTTGCATACACACGGTTGTGCTTAAATTCGGACTTGCGTAGTTGTTCATCCGCAATGCTTGAGTTTCAAACTTAGCTCAGATATTAACAAGACCATTATTCAATCATTTATATCATGTAATGGATTTGTTTGAAATTTTACCATTTGATGTTTTACACTAGGTCCTTAATCATGTTAATGCATGTTAATTTTTCGACAGAAGTATTTTTAACCCTAGCTTATCAATGAACATATTTTTAAGCATAAGTAAACATTTAATACAAAAAAAAACATTGTGTAGGGATTGATATTAATGTAAGGACAATTAAACTAATTTGTCAATGATTAGTATTTATAGTAACATGTTTAACTGCCATTCATTAGGATGGTAAGTTTGTAAAGTTATTATTACTTCCCTTTTGCCTATCTTAGATACGATACAAAGAATAAATGGAAATAATTGAAATCCAAAGCTACATGTGGTTTTAAACATTGCCATTTCATTCAGATTATTAAAATACACCGACATCCTACATCAGTATGAAATGTAAAACTTGATTGTATATTCAAAATCATACTCAGAAATACCTAGCTTTATAAATGCTTTTTTATTAGTGAATACTTACAAAATTTTATAAAAGTCAGTTTAGGGATCTAATTCCATGTTCAAAGGACCTTTCTATTCCTCTAACAGAATACACAAAAAGTGAAAAATATCATAAAATGTTCTTTAAATGAGACAGACTAACTATAAATTATTGAGATAAAGAACAAAATGTTGTCTAAGCACGTGTACATAAGATGTCAAGATCACATTTTGCGAAAGACATTTCTAAGTTATGCCTTAAACCGCAATTAACCTTTCTGACACTGGTATTGTGAATGTAAAAATAGCTTTACCTGAAAAATGACTTTGTTATTCAGTGCAGCAGGTGACAAAATCTTACACATCTCTATTAACTCCTTTGTCTCACCATCAGTAAGCTGTGTATGTTGTTTGTACTTCCTGAAAGAAAGGTGAAGGTCAAATGTATGATCAAAGAACGTCCTATAATTCTTATAATTGCTAACAAAGAATGATAATTGTTATTATTGTATGTTTCTGAATAAGCATGGCACTTGAATCAGACTGAAATAGGAGCTTGCATGTAATTCTAACCTGAAATGAAACATTGGCAAGGTCAAACAGCACATAATCATTTTAGTATAATTAGAATTTTGCGTGCATGACTCACATATCAATATTTAAGCAAATTTGACATTTCAAACAGTAAATTCTAACTAGAAATTAATTTTCGATGTTCACTGATTTGAAAATGTACAGACGTATAGGTTTTTAATTGAAACGAACTCACAGTTTTCCGGACTACTTAACCGTGCCGGACTACTTCACCGTACCACACAACACGTATGACTGACATTTATCTTTTTGTTTACTCAAAAAAATATGTCCTAAACATCTTAAGGAGAAATATATTTATGTTTGATATCCATAAAACTTCGAAGAAACATCTGGCTGATATATCTAGGATTTTATTGATTCGTTTAAGGTCATCACTTGAACACACAAAAAGTAATAATTATACAATCAATATTTTGATCATACCCGTATCCGAACACCACTCAAAATCAGTAACAAACCTGAGTTTCTGTATATTCGGTATAGAAGACATATCCAGAACGTTGTATATACTGTCCACATAGTACATGAGCCTTGCCTTTGGGTCATCGGGAACAATAATATCCCTTCCAAATTCCTCAACATCGACTTCAGTTCTGCCCACAACTGCTGTCATTTTAGTGCTTGATATGATTAGAAGAAAATAAAGTGTGAAAATGTGTGAATAAGGAAAAAAGTCACTTTTCATGTATATGACATCAGTTCACGGGAAAGTACATATTGCATTTCGATCTACATGTCGACATTTGCCAAGCATCATAAACGCAAGGATTGCGTCGATTCTAATGTTTATAGACATATGACGGACCAAGACGTTCAACACAATAATTTTAAAAAGAAGATAAACATTTTTTTTATTTCTGTTTTCGCGTTTACTTTCTAGAGAAATTGCCCCTTAGTTTTGGTTATGTTTTGTTGATAATAGTGGTGTAATTACATAACCTTTGAATAGATTTAGATGTCATACTCTGTGAACAAAAAAATGGTATCTGAATTCCCAATAATAAAAGAAAAGCAAGCATGCTAAATTGACTTTTGTCTTCATAGTAATTGTACATAAAAAGCGAAAACAGTGAGATTCAATGAGGTAAAAGCAGTACTGATCTGAAGATAAAAAAAATCTAGTCTCACATAATGTGCAAAATGCCTTTTATCTTTTTCTCCATTGATTACATTGTGTTTATATATTTAAACATTTATATTAAGACCGTCCTTGAAGTGTTCTTCCAAGTGTTCTTCCCCCTAAGGTTGATGTACTAGTATTCTGCAAATATCTAATCGACAATGAAACAAATTGCACATTTTATAAATTCATGTTAAATCATTTGTAGATGTTTTTTTATTTGTGTAATTGAGTCTTTGATAACGTTCCATTTGAATAGGTATTTACATTCATTTCATACGCCTGAGTGAGATCATTGTAAAGCGTATACATTAATGCATTGACTGCTTCGTACAATTCACCAATCCATTAAATATGAAACAGTTTTTTGGCAGAGGTTTATAAAATTTGAGAAGTTGTTTGTTGAAAAAATAGGTCCTACTAAAATTGACCATGTACGTATGATATGATGGACCATGTGGCTGTCTACAGGTCATAAGTACATCAGAGATCGGGAGTCTAACTTTGTAAGATGTGGATTCTTTGCCAATCGGAGCTGTGGAGTGCAATATTGAGGTGGAATTTTTAAGTTAAGCAGAGAGTGCTGTTGGTGGGTCTGACTAAGTACCTGTCCGTGCATAAAATATTGACGGGAAAGAGAACGTACATGGTATTATCTTGAAAATTGCCATATGGCATTATGTTCAATTAACTTAAATCAAACAAAAGTAAACTGAGTGACCTAATTACGAGCGAAACATTAAGAGATTAGATAGCCTTGTTTACAATTTGTTTATCATACAATCATACACCGGTTGTTATTATATCTGCTTTAAATATATAGTAAACATGATAGATTATTGACAATATACCTTCTATCAACAAATATAATATTTAAGGTTATTTAGTATCAGTAAGGACATATATATTTCACTAATATATGAATAAAAGGAGACAGCATATGTTATGTAAAAACCCTGTTAAAAGTCGAAAGCATACCTAACAGCCTCCTATTAGTTAGACAAGTGTCCCCCCAAAAAATATGGCGGCGACTCAGTGGCATAGTGATTGGAATTCTTTGTGTGAGGAAGCCATACAGCTAGTGTAAGGAAGTTTGCATGTTCTGCCTGCCCATGCCTGAAACAATGGGTGGAAGGGTACCTTGGGTGTTCCTTCTCCAAAAAACGCTTGCAGACTTGCCATATGTCCTAAATTGTATCCGAGTGACTGTAAACCCGACCGAAACAGAAATTTGGCCAGTAATTGTTTTGTTTATTTAGCCGCTATTATTTAAGAGCCGCTCCGACACAATTTATGTCATATGGCGGCTTAATGTCCCATCCGAGCATTGTATCAGGCTGCCATGTGCGGGAACCAGGTTAGAACTATTTGCGCTTTGAAAAAATATGGTGTAAATTGTGTAATTGATAAGACAATGACAAACTGATAAATTATAAAGTAACTCACAGTAGAAAAAGAACAGACATTTTAAGCCCTGTGTCAAATTACATTTACTGAAGAAAATTTAAAATTAAGATGCCTTCTTTTGAATGAGATGTTTATCAAACTTTTGAAATACCCAATACAATTGTGATGAAAATGTAAAAATATGATCAGAATTAACAATATTGTTTAGATTTTTTTCTATTGATTAGGACTGACAGTAACTTGAAAAGTGTCTACCTCTTTCTTTTCATATTACATGATAATTTAGCAAACTGCAAAATATCAAATGATAGCCTAAGGGTATATACCGAAATGGAATCCAAATCCTGCTGTTGAAAATATGAAAACCAAACTTCTTGTTTCGATTTATATGCAAAACACTATCAAACCAAAAACAGATACATGAATCACTTCCTGGTTCAGCTGATACGTATGGTTATATTGATTTATTCAGGAGTAAGTTTTCATTGCTGACGAAAATGTGCTATAAAAGTATGTCAAATGGAAACAAGGGCCAGTAAGCATACTGCAGAGTTGTAATTAGGAAGTAAATACTAAGTGAAGTTCAAAACTAACGGTAAAAAGAAATAGTGTGTCTTTTTTAAAAAGTAAAAAACAGCAACGACAACAAGAACAACAACATCAATAGCAATATCATTATTTATCTACAAACCTCCGCGCAGGAATATTATCAAACAATTATCTGTATCGATAAGGGGAAGTAACACTGTGTGTGGACTTTGATTATCTGCATTTGATTATAAAATCTTCAAGAAGATCCACTGGAAGCATAGACTGCAACAAAGCAAACTAATAGCAGACACGGTTTGATCCAGTCTGTTCATGAAATATGTATATATGTTTGTCTTGTTTTATCTCATGAATATTGTTTAATGTTAAAATGCATTTTTGTTTGTGTTGAATGTGTAAGTGTTGGTATTGTTTGCAATTTATTTTGAAGGTGTACATGTGCAAGAAAAGAGTGCTATATAAATTTGGTATAATAAGAGTAAGAAGAAGAAGAAGAAGAAGAAGAAGTAGAAGAAGAAGAATAGTAATAACAATATAAGGTAAATGGAACTTGCAAAACTCCTAACGCCCCTTTCATCGGCTTAAGCGGAACTCTACTGAAATATACTATATTAATACACGTATTAAAATGCATATTTTGATATCAAAAACGTGAAAAGTAAAGTAATTTTGAAATCATCAGTTTTATTTTCGTTTCGATAATTCTTTTTTCCATCTCACTCTTAATCCAAAAAAAAAATAACAAAAGGGAAAACAGTTTTCTCAGCATATAAGCATTACAATGTAAGTTTCTAAAAGAAACGTTTACTCGAAATCAAATTATTTTTTGTATTTGGTACGATATTTTTTCATCCGAGGAATAATGAAATTTGCAGTGCAAGATACCTTTGACATTTCTGATTCGCAGAAAGAAACTATGACAATAATTGGAAATTAGAATCCTTTATGGGCTTTTCATGTGTTTGTTTAAATGTCACCATTCTTTGATGGCTTTTATTTCTATGCAACACAGCACATATTTGCAGTCAAATCTTAAAAGCATTTTTTCTGGAGACTATACTGCATTCAGTGGTATGTCGTGGGTGGCATACTCTGTACAAAATGTATACCGGAGAGGGCAATAACATAGTTTACAAAACACTAAGATATGCTGTCTCCTGTAACACATAACATGGGTGTAATGCATTTGGATAATTATGAAGTATATTTTACAATATAGTGTATTTCAAACGCTGTGTATTGGTTATAACATTGGTAAACTAATAAACTGTAAAGTAATTCAAATTAAGAAACATATGGACATTTTAAGTCCTGCGTCAAATTACTTTTACTAAACAAAATTGAATATTTAGATGCCGTCTA
Organism: Mercenaria mercenaria; assembly: GCF_021730395.1. Lineage (NCBI taxonomy): Eukaryota > Metazoa > Mollusca > Bivalvia > Venerida > Veneridae > Mercenaria > Mercenaria mercenaria. Next base: position 35,339,439 of record NC_069379.1, read on the forward strand.
ACGAATGAGATGTTTATCAAACTTTTGAAATTCTCAATCAATGGTGTATAAAAATTTAAATAGAAAGATAGGAATGAATAATATTGCCTAATTATGCCTGATTGTGTAATAAAAAAATGCCTATGCATGTATCTACCTCTATCTTTGCATGCTTACATGATTCTTTAGCAAACTTAAAAACAAAAAATAATATAGTATATACCGGAATATATTCCAAATCCTCCTGTTGACAATTTAAAAACCAAACTTCTTGTTTCGATTTTAAATGCAAAATTATGTCAGTGTGATTTTGATTTTAAATTTCCAAAACACTACAAAAACAGGTACATGAATAATACTTCCTGGTTCAGCTTAAGACGTAACTTGTTTTTTTATGGTTATACAGCTTTATTCAGGAACATGTTGTTATTGCTGACGAAAATATGCAATAAACGTATGTCCGATCGAAGCAAGTGCCAGTTTGTATACTGAAAAGTTTTAATTAGGAAGTAATTAGTATATATATATAAGTGAAGTTCCAAAATAACGGTAAAAAGAAATAATGTGTCTTTTTAAATAAAAAAAATGCAAAACAGCAACGACAACAAGAACAACAACGACAACAACAACAACAAGATTTATCTACATATAATAAAATCTTCATGAAGATCCTTTGGAAAAAGGGAATGCACCAAAGCAAAATAATACCAGGCACATTTTGATCGAGATATATATATATATATATATATATATATATATATATATATATATGTTTGTCTTGTTTTATCTCATGATTTGTGTTAATGTGATGTCTTGTTTTTTCTCATGATTTTGTTAATGTGATGTCTTGTTTTATCTCATGATTTTGGATAATGTGATGTCTTGTTTTATCTCATGATTTTGTGAATTTGATGTCTTGTTTTATCTCATGAATTATGTTAATGTGAAATGCATGAATGTGTAATTGTTTGTATTGTTTGCAATTTATTCCGTAAAGCACTTTAAATGTGTACTTGTGCCTGGAAAGAGTGCTATATAATAATAATAATAATAATAATAATAATAATAATGATAATAATAATATTGATGATGATGATGATGATGATGATGACAATAACAATAATAATGAAAGGTGATATTAATGGAATTTGCAAAACCTTTCATTGGCTTAAGCGAAACTCTATTAGTAGAAAATGAATGGTCTCCATGATCCCAAAGGACGAGATAATATAGCAATATATAACGTAATCATCCAAATACAAGGAACCATTATATGGTCGCATTAAAATATATATACATTGTAATAATAAACGTATTAAAATGCATATTTCAATGTCAAAAAAGTGAAAAGTAAAAGTGATTTCAAAATCATAACTTTTCTTTCGTTTCGATACTTTTTTTCCACCCACTTTTAATGCAAAAAAAAAAATAAAAAAGGGAACAACATTATTCATCAGCATATTAGCATTACAATGTACTTTTTTAAAAGAAAATGTTACTCGAAATCAAATTAAGTTTTGTATTTGGTACGATTTATTTCCATCCAAAGAATGATAAAATTCGCAGTGCAAGATACCTTTAACATTTCTGATTCGCAGCAAGAAACTAATATAATTTCCAACCCTGTAACAATAATTGGAAATCAGAGTCCTTATGGGCTTTTGATGTGTTTGTTTAAATGTCAGTATTCTGCGACGACGTTTGTTTCTATGCAACACGTTTTGTAGGATTTTGTAAAGAGCAGAGCACAAATTTTGCAGACAAAGTCATAAACGTATCACTTTTTTCATTTTTTCTGGAGACTATACTCCACTCAGTAGAATGTCGTGGGTGGCATACTCTGTATAACTTGCATACTTCTATGCCGGAGAGGGCAATTTAACATAGGTAACCACAAAACTAAAATATGTTGTCTCCTGTAACACATAAAATAAGTGCAATGCACTTTGATAATTATGATGTATATTAATTGTATTGTATTTCAAAAGATGTGTATTGGTGAAACACTGATAACGTATGAAGTTACTCAGCTCTAGAATAACACATGCATTTAATAAGTCCTGATTGTCATGTTTGGCGTCAGATTATATTAACTGAATAAATATAAAGATGGTTTCTAACAACTGAGTTGTTTTATCAAACATTTGAAATACTCATACACAATAAAACGGTGTGCGAAATATGTTAAAAAGATAGGGATGAACATTAATGCTTTGCACTTTATTATGCATGACAGTAACTTCAAAAGTTTGCATATGTATGCGCCTATATTAATGCTTACACAAATTTTGAAATAAAAATAAAATAATAGGGTATATACCAGAATAGATTCCAAATCCGCCTGTTGATATTTTGAAAACCAAACTACTTGTTTCGATTTTAAATGTAAAACTATGTCAGGGTAGTTTTTATTTTAAATTACCAAAACACTATCAAAACAAAAACCAGATACATGAATTACACTTCCTGGTTCAGCTGTGACGTAATTTTGATATTTATGGTTATACTGCTGTATTCAGGAGCACGTTGACATAGCTGACGAAAATATGGTATAACATTAGGTATGTCCAGTGGAAACAAGTCCCGGTAAGTATTATGGAACGTTTTAATTTGGAACTAAATAATTGAAGTTCGGAAATAACGATAAAAAGAAATAGTGTGTCGTTTTAAAATAATGCAAAAATAGTAATGGCAACAAGAACAACATCAACAACAACAACAACAACACTAATTATCTGAATATACTCAAGAAGATCCTTTGGACGCATAGAAAACAACGAAGTAAAATGATAGCAGACACGGTTTGATCGTGTCAGTTCATGAAATATGTATGTTTGTTTGTTTTCTTTTATCTCATAAATTTTGTGAATGTGAAAAAGCATTTTTGAATGTGTAATTGTTGGTATTGTTTGAAATTTATTCTGTAAAGCAATTTTGAACGTGTACAAATGCAAGAAAAGAGTGCTATATAATAATAATAATAATAATAATAATGATGATGATGATGGTTATGATAAAAAAAAATAATACAATGATTCCAAAGGACCAGATAATACAGTAATATGTAACGTAATCCAAGTACAACGAAACTTTTTACGGCCGCATTAAAATATAAATATATTAATACACGTATTAAAATGCATATTTCAATTTCAAAAAGGCAAAAGTAAAGTGATTTTGAAATCATAACTTTTATTTTCGTTTCGATCCACTTTTAATGCAAACAATACCGAAGGGAACAACATTATTCATCAGCATTTAAGCATTACAATGTTCATTTCTAAAAGAAAATTTTACTCGAAATCAAATTAAGTTTTGTATTTGATACGATATTTTTCTGTCCGACAAATAATGAAATTCGCAGTGCAAGATACCTTTGACATTTCTGATTCGCAGCAAGAAACTAATAAAATTTCCAGCCCTGTGGCAATAATTGGAAATCAGAGTCCTTATGGGCTTTTGATGTGTTTGTTTAAATGTCACCATTCTGTGATGGCGTTTTGTTTCTATGCAACACGTTTTGTAGGACATTGTAAAGAGCAGAGCATAAATTTTGCAGACAAAGTCATAAACGTAATTCTTTCCAGTTTTTTCTGGAGGCTATACTGCACTCAGTAGAATGTCGTGGATGGCATACTCTGTACAAATTGTATACTTGTATACCGTAGTGGGCAATAACATAGTTACTAGTAACCATTAAACTAGATGGCGGTTATGATTTATTTATCTCCCTCTCCGAAATGGAACATTATCGTTTTTATAAAAGAACAAAATAATGTAAAGTTGATATTAACAACATTTTAATTATTAAGGACTCGTTTTATATCTATCGGCAAGTAATATGAAAAACAATAGGAAGTCAATATATTATGTTACCCCAGATGATGATGCGAAGTTAGTATAATGAAGTATGGCTGGCAAACATTGGATATGAGAGGGTGATTAGAAGGGGGACTGTTATGTAAATAGAAAAGGAAAAGTGGGGAAACGGTGGACAAAAAAGTTTCTTAATAAAAAGTAATTCTTGAAATATCAGAAAGAAAGAAAAGAAGAAGAAAGTAGAAAAGAAGAAAAAACACACGTTCGTGTATGCCTCTCTGAACAATTTTCAAAACGGATATGATCAGTCCTTTGAAAGAAATCTCTGCTTTCTTAGACATTTTAATCTTCAATTGAGATCTTTATTTCCCCGGCCTAAAGGAAACTGGCCGGGAGCCATCTTAATTTTATTAGTTATGTCACAAACTGACAGGTTAGGGCAAGTTTTTAGAAACTAATTTTTCAGCAGGGAGGCACTGTATTGGCGAAAAAAACCTAGTTTTCGTGTGGCAGTAGTACCAGGTCACAGCAGTTTTTAATTTTGGGTTGTGATTTGAAAAAGAAAATTTTTTTAAAGGAAAAAAAATCTTATTTCAAAAGAAAAATTCTTTTAAATTTTTTTTCCCTTTTTTATTTTGAATAATTCGCGAAATAATGTAAGGATTTTTTACGGGTATGTGCTTGACAGCTCTGTGACCCTTGCCCATTTTACTTTAGAACGAAAAAATGAGAACAAATTTTTTGTTCTCCCGGAAAACCTGTATAAATAAATTATTCTTTTTGTGTCTAAAGAAAAAGGGACTTAATCATGAAAATTACATTTTAAATAATCAAATAAAGTCATTAAAAAAGATATTTTCCCTTCAAACCCAAACCCTAAAAAAAAGCGTCTGCTTTTTCTAAAAATGCATTAAAATTATATTGAATTAGTTTGTCCATCTCTGAAAAATCATGATTGCAAAAATTTTAACGAAAGGGGCATTCAAAATATATAGGGAGGAAAAAAAAAACCCTTTTTAAAAATTAAAATTGTAAAAAAAAATTTTTTCAAAGGAGAAAAAAAAAAAAATACCAGTACAAACCTGTTCTCCGCAAGTAACGGCCAACTTCCCCACTTGAACGAGGTGGGGGATAATGATTTCGACACAATGTCGTTTATAAAATTGGGGTCCGGAGAACATCGCCCCGCCGGGATCAAACTCAAGGACCCTGCGATCCGTGGGCCCAAAACGCTCTACCTATGAGTTAAGCGGGGGGGTTTTTTAATGTTAAATGCCTAAAAATTTTATGGCAATTTAAAATTATTATCTTTTTTTAAAAAAGGGAAAAAGGAAAAATATAATGAAAATTCAAAGGGAATGAAACTATTTTTTTCGGTGTTCATGCAAAATTTAAACGACAAAAATAGGATGGGAAAATTTAAACATGAATCGCTGGTGCGATTCATAAAATTTCCCCGATCATATTCTGTCGTTTTTTTTGGCTTTGAACCCCAAAAAAAATATTCCTTTTTTAAATTTAATGTTTACCCTAAAAAATCATATAGTCCCTTTGGATTTTTTTTTTTCCCAAACTGTTTATTGTTAAACCATTACATTTTTGAATTAACTAAAAAACTGCATTTTTTTTGAAAAATGCTGAAGGTGTTTTTGGGAAAAAATTTAAGGGTTTTTTTTTTAATTTTTTTTTTAATTTAAATTAGTGGGTTTTAAATTTCAATTTGTGTTATTTCATTTATAACTAATGTACCCCAATTTGGGTTTTTGAATCCAAATTTTTCCCCAGACATGTTTGAATAGACAAAGAACCCTTTTCATCTGGGGTTTCGGGTTTATATTCGTTTGAATGGGAAAAAGCCCCCCCCTTTTTGATGGATTTAAGGGGTGCGGTTTTTTGGTGGATTCAAAGAATGGGATGATAGAATGACCACGGGGTGTGTTTGTAGAGTTGACCCATGTGCATTTTAAACCCTAATATTTTTCAATGAGTCATTTGTTCCGGTAGTTTGAGGAGTGAACAAATAGGGAAAATGCAAGTTCCGGGTTTTATTTTTTTCCTGCATTTTTTTTAAAAGAAGACTCGTTTTTTTTAAATCTAATTTTGTAAGTAAAAACTCTTTTCATTTAGAGGTACTAATATAAAGAAATAGAATACTGAAAATAGAAAAAGTATCTTTGTAACTAGAAAAAAAGATTATTGTATTCTAAAACATAGATAAACGTGTGGAAATTTTATTGTAACTAAGAATAGAAATGATCTCATTCAAAAATTTGGGACTGACGAAAATGCGTTTTAGAACTAGTAAAACTTTCATCGGAGTCATTTATTCATGAACCCCAAAGGAAAAAAACAGGTATTTATCGCTTATTCATATTGTTTTCAAAAAAAAGTTACCCTGTATTTTTTTTTGTTATTTACAAAGTATTTATACCGTAATGGAAAAATCTATATAATCTTTAAATTAATAAAAATGGGCTTTTTAATTTTATTTACTGTTATTTTTTCCTTTCACTTCACGTTATTTTCCCGTTTGGGGCCGGGAGTACCGATCCTAAATGTGCGCGAACCCCCTAGATGGTTTAAAAGGTCGGGCCCCTTTATACTTCAGGGAGATATAAAAAAGTAGAGGGGGTCATTTTAAAATAGAAAGTGATGTCGTCAAAAATTAAAATTTTAAAAAGGGCCCGGCTGCGCAAGCCCCCCCCCCCCCCCCCCCCCCTCTTTTCAGCATGGCTTTTCGTGACCCCAAAGAGTGCCATACTACTTTTGCCCCTCAAAAATTTGAAATTTGCAGATGAAAAAACCGTCGTTTGCTCGTTTTTTTTTTCAAAGGGAAATATTTTGGTTTTTTCCCCACAAACCTTTCCCTTTATCACGGGCTGAAGGGTTTTGAAAAAAAAACCCTCGTGTCGGAAGCCCCTGGGTGTTAACTGGGGAAATTTGACTTACACAAAAAAAAACTACTGAAGTTTCCCTTTTTATTTAATTTATCCCGAATATTTAAAAATAAAAAAAAAAGGGAATCAAGTAAAAAAACCCCATATTTTGAAAAAAAAGGAGAAAAGATTACCAATTTGGGGTGAAACACCCCCCTAAACCCAGCCCCTGTTAGCTCCTCCTCGAGATAACAGGGCCCGCCCATATCTAGGATTTTTCCCGCCAAATTTTATGTGGAAGAAGCACAGATGTAAAGCTTTGGGGCGAAAAACCCATTTAGCAACCAAAAACATAAACAGTTTTCCCCGGCCCCAATGCCCCGTAAAAAAAATTTGCCCATTGAGTAATTTTGTCCCAAAAAATGAGAGGATATCACTGGATGTTTTTTTGAAATAAAATTTTAATAAAAAACAACTGAAGCGCACGAAAAAAGGGTAAAAGGAAAAGGGGGTAGGTTTGGGGGTTTTCCCCAATTTTTTGGGCCCCCCCCCTTTTTTCGCGCAAAAAGGGGCCCCCAATTTCTTGCTTTTTTTTAAATTTTTTTATTATTTTTATTATTTTTGGTTGTTGTTGGTGTTTTTGTTTTTGTTTTTTTGCTGTTATTCCCTGGACGAAAATCATTATTATATTAATGATTTAATTGTATAAATCCTATTCAAAAGCGAGGTAGAAAGTTGATCACATTCAACGTTATTTTCCCTGCCTCTTACAACTCCTACTGCTCTGTTGGGGACTCCCTACTGCGGTTGCTCTTTTGGGGACCCCCTACCCCGGTAATTTACCAGCCCAAATTAAAACGGGTTATCAAAAAACTACGGGTGAGAGATTTGGGTATATTGGATTTGGGGACATTATACTCCCAAGTGGACTAGGTTTTTAAAGACAAAAATACATGCTTTCCCTTATCAGTTTTTAATTTCTCTTTTTTGTATAAAAACTTTAAGCTTTTAAACTCCGGCCCCTTTTACAACTATATTCGAAAAATTTAAAAAATTTTTGCATTTTACTGCTCCAAAAACCGTTAAAAATTAAAAATTTATTATACCCTCTGGTGAGATCTCTGGGGTTTCAGTTTTTTTCCCCCCCAAAACCCTTTTAAATAGGGGCAACAATCCCTCTTTTTTTCCCCAAAAAAGATGAAAACGGTACTTTTGAGGCATGACATTTTACAGTAAAAACCCTTTTTAATACATTCCTTTTTTTACACCGTAAAAAGGAATGTTTTTTTTTTTTCCCATTAAGGTTTTTTAAAATTGTCTTTACGTCGCCCGCTTTTTTACACATGGGGCGATTTCGAGATACTTGTTGTGTGTTTTGCACTTTTTTAAAATTTTTGGTAATGACGTACGTGTATCCTTTTTACTACATTTTTTTAAAAAAAGTTTTTTTAAAATTTTTCCCCCTTTTAATTTTTAGAAAATTTATAATCGTAAAAACAAAAAAATCCGAATTATCATAACAAAAATGACGAAAAAATGTAATTTTTCCGTAAAAGGGAGGGTTAGTACGGCAGTCGGTTTTTTGGTTTAAATCTGTAAATTTTAAAAGAAAATCTGGCCCAAAAAAAACCCAGCGGGGACACATTAAATTTTTGCCGGCATCTTTTCAATGTTTTATTTCACGTCTTTTTTCCGTATTTTTTTGTTTTTAAAAAAAACCTTGACGGCTTTTCCTCAAGCGTTACGCTCGTCACCTGGTGCAAATTTTATTCAATTATACCGTAAAAAATTATCGGAGAAAATACCAAAACTACCTTTTTTTTAAAATGCTTTCATTAACAATTTGGTACTTTTTTAAATCAAAAACCCTTTAAAACAAGTTTTAAAATTGACTCCGGTTATCTTAAAACTTTTACATATTTAAAAATTTAGTCAAAAAGCCCATTTAAAAAGTGAGTTTCCCCATTTTATGCGATTTTTTAATTGAAATTTGGGGCATTGTCTTTATAGTGGCTAAAATGGCTTGTTGAACTTTTAAAGATATTGACTTATTTTGGTTAGTATAAAACTTTTTGAACCATCATTATGTAAAAAAAATTCCATCGTTTACTTTTTAAAGCTGCAAATATTAGTTTGCATAACTTTTCGTCGTATTTTTCACTTTGTGTACATAAAAACGAAAACGTTTTTGATAATTTTATTAGTCGTTTTTTCCATTAAAAAACTTTAAAGTTTTTGGGTTTTCATTTTAAAAATTTTATGCCCGCAAATTATAGTTATTTATTTTCTTTATTCTATTTTTTGTATCTTCGAAAAAAATTTTATTCTAAAACATTGTCCCTAGAAGAAAATTTTAAATTTAAAAACGTTAATTATGTAATTTGAAAAAATCACTTTTACATTTAAATCAAAGGGTCGTCCCCCCCCCCACCCCCCCCCCCCAAAAAAAAATTTTTTCCTGAAAGGAAAATTGTACTGGCCCTATAAAGAAAGAGAAAATTGCATGGCAAGCGTCTTTTTATTTGATGTCCCAGGGAAAAGGGAAAAAAAGTTTTTTTTAAATTACTTTCTCAACGAATTTTTATTACAATTATACGGACCTACCATCTATGAATAATAAAAATTTTTCCCTTTTCCCGTTTTTTTTTTCAAAAAAAACCCAGTGTTACAGGTCTATATGAACCCATTACTTTTCGGGGAAATTGTAACCGTGAAAAAATTTAAAGGCGACCCGGGTTAGCTCCCAAATTTTAAAAGAATAAAGAAATTTTTTTTTATCCCCTTTTTTGGGAAAAATTTTGCATTTTTGTCGGAGTCGAATTTAAAATGATTTTATCATTCATATGCATATGCTGAAATGTATCAAAAATTTTAAGTTTTCCCAAAAGTTAAAACAGCCCACTCTTGGATACTTTTCTAATATAATAAATCAAAGGGGGGGAAATATACTTTTATTTTTCAAATTGAGAACACAAAAAGAATTCTGGGCCCCGGTCTTTGTGTCTTAATTGAAAAATTTTCAAATGAAAAGAAGTTGTTGCCCGCAGTCCCTCACTAAATTATTCCCCACAATAAAACTGCCCCCTCGCGGGGGTCGTTTTGCTGGTTTTTTTTTTTTTTTTTTTTTTTTTTTTTTTTTTTTTTTTGTGTTATACAGCAGAAATTTGGGGGAAAAAATTTCGCTTCCGCATTTGTAGGTAGTCGTAAAGATCTCAAATTAAATGGGGGTTTTTGTTTTTGTTTTTTTTTATTTTAGCGCATTTGGGGTTTTTTTCCCCGGGGGAAAAAAAAAAGGGGGATCCCTTTCATTATTGTTTTTTTTTTCTTTTTAATTTTTTATTACCCCAAAAATGAAAGTACGGTGTTTATTCTGCGGATCGCTTTTGAAAGCGGCAATATGAGGGTACAAATCTTCAGTTGACTTGTTTTTCCCTTCCCAAACTTATCAACCCCCCTTTTTTCCCTTTTTCGCTTTTTTAAAAGCTTATTCATAAATGTTTTTTTGGAAATAGGTTTTAAAACGGAGTGAAAAACTAGAAACTGTATCAAAAGGGCCCTAAAGCAGCAAAAATTGTATTTTTAAAATTTTTTTTCAAAAAAACCCCCAATTTTTTAACCTGGGTTTAAGTAGTTTTGACATACTTTTTCTTTATATATTTTCCATTGTTGATATTTCGTTTGCTAATAAAAAATTCAAAAAGTTTGTACACGCTTAGAGTCCAAAAAATTTTTTTAACCCTTAGCCTTTCCAATTTTTAGTGTTTCTTTTTTTTTTTTCGCTTTTTTTTTTCCCAAATAAATGTGCAAATTGTGTTTTATTTCCCTGCGGTAATAATAATAGATTAAAGGGGAATTTTACATAAAAAATTAAGGGAAACGCAAATTAATGCCCCAATTCAATCCATCCGGTTTTTTTTTTGGCGTCGAATAGCCGATAAGTATCCCGGGAATTCATGCCCAATTTGGAAAATTATTTATTTGGGTTTCTTTTCATTTTTTAAAAACCCTTGAAAGATTTTTTCCCCTTTCAGCATGTCGGGTTTATCTGTTGCCCTTATTTAGAGATTATGTGGGCCCAGTTTTTTTTTTGTACGTTTTGATTTTTCAAAGGGTTAGGGAATTTTGTAAATGTTTACTCTTTTATTGATTTCACAAAAAAAGTGTGTTTTCACCCTCCCCACATCCCCCACCCACCTTGTCTGAGCTTTGCGGAGAGGCGGAGTGGTACCCCCGAAAAAAAAAACGGCCACTTGAACCCGAAAAAGTGAAAAGCCAGATGCGAAAATGTGACTAATATCGGATGTGAAAGTTTTTAAGGTTTTCCCCACCCCAAAAAAAAAAATATAAAAAAAATGATTTGGCATTTTGATTTTTTACATGTATTTTGAAAAAGATTTAAAAGAAATCATCCAAAAATTTGATTCCCCCCAAATATGTTTTTTTCCTGTTATAATACGCGGTCCTTAAAAAAGACCCGAATTAAAATATATTTTGGGGTTTCGAGCCCCATTTTTTTACCCCCTGACCCTTGGCCCTATTCTTTAAAAAAACCAATGGCCCGGGCAATTTTAAACCAAAAAAAAAAAAAAAAAATTTTTTTATATTTTTGAAAAACCCTTTTGTAAAATATGATTTAAAAATAATTTTAAACCTTCACCAAAAATTTGCCAAAATCCTGCCCAAATGGCAGCAATGTGGGAGTCGCTGGGCCCAAATTGGGCAAAATTTTGGCAGAAAGTTGGCAAAAAACCAAAATTTAACCAATCAAAAGCCCGCCATTTTTTTGGGCCAAATTGGCAGCAAAAGTGACAAAGTCGCCAATGGCAAACTTTTTGGCAAAAATTTTTGGCCCGATTTTTTTTTATTGATAAAAAAGTAAAATTATTTTATCTTATTTTTAAAAAATAACTTAAATTTTTGTCTTTAAAATTTAAATTTTTAAAAAACATTTGATATAGTGGGGTTTACAAAAAAAAATATATTGTTTGAAGAAAGAAGTTTATGATAAAATAAACCCCAAATTTTGTTACAACAAAAAAAAGGGGGGAAAAAATGATAAGGGCAAATTTGGGTTTCTTGTGGAAAAATGAAAACAAAAATTTGTTAAAGTACAGGGGGTAATTTAGATTTCACAAAGTAATGTTTCCTTTTTTTTACCTAAGAAAGGTTTTTTTAAAACTTCCAGGAATTTTAAATTTTTGTGGGAGGAATTCCCCTAGATAATGGAACCCCCCGTCAATGAATTTGGGTGCAGTATGTAGGGCCAGATTTTTGCTTTGACCGTGGTTTTAAAAAAGGGGACAGTGTAAGCAAAGCTTTTCCCAAAAAAATAAAACTAAAAACCAAAAAAAATTTGGGAAAAAAATTGCAAAAAATTTTTGTTGTGGAAAAACCCATAATTAAAAAACCCACCAAAAATTGGGCTGGGACAAAAAAACAAAAACGGAAATAGGGGGTAGAGTATACCCCGAAATAAAAATTTGGGGCGATGAATTGCAGAAAAATTACACAAAACCAAATTTTTAAGGGAAAATTTTGGAAAAAGAAGAGTGTAGTTAATGTTTTTGATGTTTTCTTGGGGAGCTGATTTAGTTGACAAAGCAAGCTTTTTCAAAATATTTAAAAGGAGTAAAATATTGTTAACCTTTTTTGAATATTTAGTAAAAAAAGCTTGGGTTTTTCCCTTAAAGAATTTTAAAAACCGGAGACTGTTACGAAGCATTTGAAAAAATAATTTGAAGATAGAAAACAGGGAAAAAGTCCCGAAAACTGCAAGGGGTTCCAACCAAATTTTTTGGGGAGACGAAAGGGAAAAAAATTTTTTTAATAAAAGTTTGAATATTTTTAATAAAAAAAAAAATTTTAAAATGTATTAATTTAAGAAGGAAAGGCTGTAGTAAAAGAAAAGGGTTTAATAGAAGTTTAAAAAAGAATTGGGGGAAATTTTTTTACCCGCAAATACACTTTTACTTATTTAGATAAATTTTCAGGATTTTGGTTTATAAAAATAAAAAAAAAACAAAACTTCTAGTATAAAAATGACACCAAAAGAAAAACTGTAAAAAAATTAAATTTTAAAACTACTGTTTACTTTATTTATTTGGTGATTTAAAAATTCCAAAAAGTAAAAAAAAAATTTAAAATGGTGATCGAGTTTTGCCTTTGTAAAAATTAAAAGGGCATTTTGAAAAAAAGGGTTTACACCAAACTGGGCAGAGGAAAAAATTTTTTAAATTTTTAAAAATTTAAAAATAAAAATCCCGAAAAATACTCTATTAAAAATTTAAATGATGAAATTAAATTTAAGGTTCTTTTTTGAACAAGAACTTTTTCCTTTCTACACAAAAAGTTTTTTAGGGAAAAGAAAAAATTATTAGACGAGACTATAAGAAAAAACAAGGGTTTAGTAAAATGGAAAGGTTACAATGAAAAAATTTTATAGGGTTTGGGGACCATTTAGCGATCTTGAACAAAATTTTTTGAAAAAAAAAGGGTTTTAAAATATTTAAAGAGCAATAAAATCTAAATTTTTAATAATAATGGAATAGAAACAATAGATAATTTAATTTTTCACTTAACTAAAAAGCTGCCCGCATTTCCGAAAAAATTATAAATTTTTTTGGGAGGTAAATTTCTGGATTATGATTAAAAGCAGGTATTTTTTTGGTTTCCCCAGCTGATTAGTACTTGTTCCAGCTATTCCCATATTTTTTAGAAATTTCTGGGGCTGTTCCATCAGTAATTACCCTATTTACTAAAAGACTAAAAACTTGCGACAAAAAAATTTATTTTTAAAAACACATCATAATTAAAAAAAAACAAATTATAAAAAAGCAGGATTGGAAAAGTAAATTTAAAAAAGAAAACTAAAGTTATTTAGGAAATTTTTACAAAACTATTAGAAAAGCCCGAAAAAAAAAAATTAACAACACCCCTTTAAAAAGCATATGAAGGAATTTAAAAATTAACGGATTTTAAAAGTAAAAAGAAAAAAGCTGTATTAAATTTTACGTGGTTTTTAAAGTTTTTTTTTATAAGTATATTATATATTGATGGTTAAAAGAAAGGGAGATAGAATGTTTTTACCAAAATTATTAGCACTTTGGAGAAATAAAAGAATCCCGAGAAAAATTCATATAAAAAAGTTTTTAAAAGAAGAATGTTATTAAATCAAAAATTTAAACAAATTTTGAAAAGGGGATGAATAAAAAATCATGTAAATTTATAAATTTCAAAATGTTTAATCCTTATCTTCGTTTAAAAAAAATTTTTTGAAAGGGGGGCTGTGGTTGTTATTAAAAAAAGAAGAAAAAGTGAAAGATTATGTGATTGTCCCGACCAAATAATATTCGAAACAAACCCAAAAAATTATTTTCAAAACCCATTGGGACCCCTAATGAAAGGAAAAAAAATATAAAAAACAATTATGCGCATCCAAAGCCTTAATATTAATTCAGGGTTTAAAAAACAATGTGCTGCAAAGGAAAAAAAACCCAAATTAAAAGTGGAATATCAAAAAACCCGCGGAAAAAGTTTTAAATTTAAATATTTTAAATTTATCTTTAAAATAAATTTAAAAATTTAATTTATTTTATTATTTTTTTAATTTTTTTTTTTAATCCCTTTTTTTCCCTTTGTGATTTTTTTTTTTTAAATTTTAAAAATTTTAGATGGAAAACGGAGAGATCTTCAAAACATATTATAAAAAATTTGAAATTAAAATTACATATAGACAAGATCCCAAAAAATCAATTAATTTAAAAAATAAACGACCTTTGAAATACTTAAATCCCGAAAATTAAAATTTTTAAAGGGATTAAAAATAAAAGGGGGTTTTAAAAAAACTTTTTCCAAAAAAAGGATAAAACTGATACAATTTATAAAACAATTATTTTCAATTTAAAGGGTTTAGTTTTTTTTTAACACAAAAGAAATTAAAAAAAATTTACATCAAACTTTTTTATGAAATTAAAAAATAGAATTGGGAAAATTTGGGTTTTTGAAGGGAAGTGGGTTTGGGGAATTGAGTCAGTTGATGCTCTTTATAATAGTTTTAAAATATAGTCATTGGCTGCTTCAAGGTTTTTTGAAAATTTCCAAAAACCATTACAAAAAATTTAATGAAAGGATTTAAAAAAATATAAAGAATTTTATGATAACGAATGTTTTAGTGGTGTCATTTAGCTTACAAATTTCCCGTTGGAAAAAATTCCCCCAAAATATTTCAAAAAATAAAAAAAATTTAAAAAATCTTGATTATACTGGAATTAAATTTCCTTTTACCCTTAAATCCAAAAACCTGAAAAAGAAGTTTTTAAATGAAAAATCCCTTTTTTTATATTTGGATAGAAGAAAAAAGATTTATCCATTGTACATATCAAAAAATTTTTAAAACGAAGAACACTTTGACATGTTGTAATTACTATTTATAAAAAAAATGATAAAAAAAATGATAAAATAACTGATAAAAAAAAATGAAAAAAATAACTGTTTATGACTGTAAACCCCCAAAAAATGTAGTCCCAAAATTATGTTTGGATAAAAGACTTTAATAATTTTAAAGTTTCAAAAAACCCAAAAATAAAGAAAAAAAATTTTTGTAAATCTTTTTTAAAAATTTTTCACAAAAAGAAAAAAATGAACATTCCAAATTGTTTGCTATTAATGGTACCAAGGTGTTAAAAAAAGGCCCAAAAAAGGGAAAATTTAAAATACAATTTTTAAAAAATTTTCATAAAGGTTTAGCAGAACCTTTTTTAAAATTTTTGTGATTTTTAATCAATAACTAAAAAAATTTTAACTGCTTTACCACAAATGAATCTTCATTTACTGAACCATATCAAAAAATATGATTGGGGGTTCGGCCCAAAGTTGTTTGTTGTTATGACGATTAAAAATTCTAAACCCCCCCCCAAACCCCGATTTATGGAAGGGGTTAATGCAGTTTATAAGTTTTTTGAAAAAAAGCTTTAGGAAGGGGGGAATATTGTAAAAAAATATTTAAAGAAAAATTTTTAACAAAGAACTAAAAATGTCTAAAAAAAATTCAACCCAAATTTTAAAAAAAAAAGTTTTTTGGGATATTGTGAAAAAGGAATTTTAGAAGGTGAAGTGCCCGGGACGGGATCATTGTCATTATAAAAGGAAAATTTTGAGGAAGTGCCCCCTCAGAATGTAATATTTAAATTTTTGACTAAAACACAAAATTCCCGTTATTTTCTAATTTTTAAAAGGGTTTTGACGGTCCCTTTTATTTTGCAAACAAAAAAGGGGGGAAATTTAAAAAAGGGAATTTAAAGTTTTCCCAACAATTTTGGGAAAAAATATGGATTTTTGAATTTTGACTTGGTCTTTATTTATTCATTCCAATTTATGTCTCAATTTATTGGATAATTAGTAAAAAAAAATTCCCGAATTTTAAAAATTATCTCAAAAAATTTGATAAAAATTTTAAAAATTATTAAAAACAAAAAGGGGTTTATCCTTTTGATTACATGGGTTCATTTAAAAAAATTTTAAAAAAAAACAGAATTACCTTCTAAAAAAGGTTTTTTCCCAAATTTTTAAAAGAAAAAATTAAAATTTCTGTAGGGTACGAAAATGCTAAAAATATTTGGGAAAAAAATTTAAAAAATTTAAAACCGGGTGGGGGAATAAACATGATCTATATTTAAAAACTGGTATTTTCTTTTAAACTGATGTTTCGAAAAATTTTTGAAAATTATGTTTGGGACTACAAATTGACCTTCCATTTTTTTAGCAGTCCGGTTTAGCTTGGGAGCAAAGTTAAAAATGGGCTGGGAAATTTGGTTTGATTTAAAAAATGATATTGGGTATGTATTTTTTTTTGAAAAGGGGAAAATGAGCGGGGGAAAAAAGTTATATTTCAAAAAAAGTTTCAGTAAAAAAACAATAAAAAATATGAAAAATTTTTAAATTTAAAAAAAAGGGAAATAAATACTTTATGTACCTTGACGCCAATAATCTTTAGGGTTTGGGGTATGTGTCAACCTTTTTCCTCGGAAACTTTAAAATTTTTTCCAAAAAAATTTTTAAAAAATTTAAAAACAAAAGGTTTTTAAAAATAACTTTTAGTTGAACGGGATCTTGGGAAAATCCAAAAAAAAATTTCAAAAAACCCCAAAAACGATTTTTCCTTTTGCTCTGGGAAAAAAATTTTTTTTTCCAGATCAAGGGGTTTCGATTTTTAGTAAAAATATTAAAACGAATTTTAAATAGGAAAAAGGGAAAGAAAGAAAATTGGTTCCAACTTTTTTTGAAAAAATAAAAAAAATTATTGTAGTTCTTATAAAAAAACTTGAACTTTATACACCCAATTTGGGTTAAAAAATAAAAAAAATACACAAAAAAAATTAACTTTTGATTCACTCCTTGGTTAAAAAAAATATATTGATTTTAATAATCAAAAAAATTAAAGCAAAAAATTCATTTTTAAAAAGGGGCTTTTTTAAATTTAAAGAACAAATTGTATTCGGTAAGCCCTGGGAATTTACGTAAGAGGGTTAATATTAAATTTTAAAACATGATGAAAAAAATTTTTTTTAAAAAAAAATAAACCAAAAAATTCATTTGTTAGTTCAACCCTGTTTAACTCTAACCTTTTTGGGGATTATAGAATTTAAAAAAAAGGGTTTTTTATTAAACAGACCTTGTTTTTGTTGGAAAAATGTGCATTTTGATTTATCCAAAAAATTTAAGTTTTGTTTTTTATTTTTTAATTTCATTAAGGAAAAAATTTGAGGGTAATTTTAAATTATTGTTTACTGCACGGGTTTATTATGTTATGAAATAAAAACCAAAGATGCATATAAAGACTTTTTTAAGGAAAAGATTTATTTTTATAAATTTTTTTTTGATTAAAACAAATTTAAAATTTTTTTTCGATAATAATAAAAAAGTAATTGGAAAATTTTAAAAAAAGAAGTGCGGTTTTAGTTAATTTTTTGAATTTTTTCGGGTTTTAAAAAGTAAAAAGTATTCATATTTATTAGAAAAAGAATTTTTAAAACAAAAATGTAAAGGAATTAAAAAAAATTGTTGTTAAGAAAACCCCCTAGTTCATAAAAAATTTTAAAGTACTTTGTTTAATTTAACCCAAAATAATCCCCACCCTTTTAAAATTTTTCGTTCTGTAAACACCCAAACTTTCCAGTTATGTTAAATAAAAACATCTTTATCATGTTTTGACGTTAAAAAATTTTATTCTTGTAATGGTTTTTTTATTTGCTTTTTAAATTAATTAACTCTTAAAAAATTTAAAATTAAATTATAGAACCATAAATTTTTAACTGAATATTCGTAACGTTTAAAGAATTAATATAAAAAGCATCATCCATTTTAAAATTTATTTGCATAATTAAAAGAAATAAATTTATTTTTTCTATTTTTTTTAACATGATTTAAATTTGGAATTACATTTCTTTATTTTTTATTTTTTAATTTTTGGGTTCTCCTTTTTTTAATTTAATTGTTTAACAAGAATAATTAAGATGCAATTTTTTTTTAATTTCAAAAATATTACCCCCGAACCAAAAACCCGGTAGCATTTACAGTTTGCCATTGAAAAAATCCCCTCGGTTCTTGGGGTTTAAATTTTAAATTGTTTTAAAAAAAAATGGGGTTTTCTTATTAAAATTTTTCCTTTCTGTTTGTTTTTCTAATTTTTTTTACTTTTTTATTTAAAATTATTGAATTTTCCTTTTTTTAATTTTCCGTTAAATTTCGGGTTTAAAAAAATGTCCCTTTTTTTTTAAAATAATTCATAATAGTTTTTTCATTTACTCTTTTATTTTGAAATTTTTTGTTTTTTATACAATAAACATACAAAGGTACTTTATCTTGTAACTTTTTAAATAAAAAAAAAACAATAATATCCCCAAAGCATATTTGTTTTGCCCTTGATATTAAAACATTTTTGTATTTTAAAATTTGGGTTTTAAACTGATTTACTTTTTTTGGGTGGAGGAAGCCCAAAGGGGCCCACGTACATATATTTAAAAAACAAACCAAGAGTTCCGGGCCCAAACAGAGTCGAAAAAATTTTAAATTTCCCACATTAAAACCTTTTTTTTTAAATTTTTGGGTAAATTATTTTACTAAATACACCCCTAAAGTTTTTTTTTTTTTAATTGTTTTTTTTTTTAAATTTGTTAATTTCAAATTTTGATTTGGGTTTTTTTATAAATTTTTTTTTTTTTTACTATAGGAATTCGTTTTAAAGGTCTCCTTTTGTGTCAATCTGTAATCCCTTACCATTAACAAAAAAGGGAAATAAAAGGGTTTCCTGACTACAGCCAACTCCCAAAAAAACCCACGTTGTTTTTGTTTTTTTTGAAAATTTAATCATTTCCAGTCCTACTAATTTTTTTTCTTTGTTAGGTGTAAGATAGGTAAATTTATTTCTCTTATCTTAAAGCAACTGAAATAATACCATTTCCAAAGTTTTTACTAACACCAGTCCTGGCTACCCCAGAAAAGCCCCAAAAGGCCAAAAGGGGGCTAATTTTTTATTTTTGGGGGGGCTATTTTTGTTTCCTTTGGGAAGAATTTTTTTTCCCTAACAAACCAGCAAAAAAAAAAAAAAAAACTCCTAAAAATCCACCTTTTTGGGCCCTTGACGGGGACATTTTTTTTTTTTAAAAATTGTAATTTCTAACCCCTTTTTATTTGCAACAGCTTTTTTAAATTTGATTAATTTGTTTTTTTTGTTAAAAGAAAAGGGAATTTCCACGAAATTTTTCCCATTTTTTAATCAAAAAGTATGGGGAAAATTTTGTTTTTGGGTAGGCTCGGGTTTTAAATTTTTTTCTTTTGTCATCTGAAATTTTTAAATTTTTATATTCAATAAATTTTTTTGATGACATTAAAATTTTTAAAAATTTTATTTTTTTTTAAAACAATAACAATTTTTTTTTCCCAATAGTATTTTTTTCAATGTTTCCCTTTCCATACAATACAATTGCATAAAAAAGGAACATGGGGGTTTTTTGGGCCCCGGGCCCCGAACTTTTTAATTTTAGCTGTTATGAAATTGTTTTTTAGGATCTTCTGTTTTTGGGTTCCCCTTTTTTTTCCAAGTTAAAAATGAACAAATCCAAACAAACTTTGAAAATTGATCTATTTAGCAGATTTCCCATAGTTTTAATTTTTTTGTTTTAATAAAAATTTAAATTTTACATATCATATATTCTTGATATATTTGTGTATTCTGTTTCTTTTTTAAAAAACCCCATTACCAACTTCAAGACAACAAGAGCTCAAAATACAAAATTTCATCGCGGGCATCAACTTTAATGTATCAAATTTAAATGTGGTTTTGTTTTGTGCATTATTTTTTTAAAGGTCGTTGTAAAAAACAAATAAAGGTTGTGGTTTTGTTTTACCAGCTGTTTTTTTAAAAGGGTTATGCCGTTTTCGTGAATCAGTTGTTTTGCGTCATCATTTCTCTAAGGTATGACCATTTTGCTTTTGTAAATTTTTTTTCAAAAATTTTTAGTTTAAAGCCCCAAATTCAAAAAAAAACCAAACGTGGAACCAAAAAATTTAAAATTTTTGTTACAATTATCCCCAGCATCACAGCTTAGCTCAAAAAATTAAATTCTTTCATCATCTGTCAGCTGCAGTTTTAAAATTTGACTTGGGGGTTAAAATTTTATTTTTTTAAAACCCTGAAAAAGAATAATTTTTTAAATTTGGAATTTTGCTTTACCCCAAAAAATTACCCTGGATTAAAAACTTCCTAGAAGAAAACCCCCAAATTTATTTTTAGTTGACCCTTCCTGCTCTCGGGCATTCTTTTTTTAAAATTTAAAAATAAATCTTTTGCCCCCTTTTGTTTTTCCCAAAATTTCAGAATTTCAACTAAATTTTTCCCTTTTTTTATTATTTGAAAAAATTATTACAATCTTTATAAAATTTTTTCCTTTTTGGGTTAAACCCACTAACTGATCAATTAATGAACCCTCCCAATTATTAATTAAACCCTTTTGGGATCCCAACATCATAATTCCCTCCCAAACAGCAAGCTTATTTATTTTTAAAAATTACTTCAAAAAAAACCTTTAAAACCAATCAAAATATGAATTTCAAATCTTAATTGAAAAATAATCCGTTTTTTTGTTTTTAAATTATTTCCGGGACTGAAAATTAAGGCTGTATCTAATTGAATAGGATTTAAATTCTATCTTTCACAATTTTGTTTTGTTTCCTAAACAGGGAAATATATTAAATATATTTTATTTTTTTTTTTAGTTTTTTATTAAGTTAAAACTTTAGTTTTTATTTTATTTTTTTAGTTTTTAAAAAATTAATCTTTAATAGGGTTTTTGTTGAGCTAAAGTTCCAGATCCGACAATATTCTTTTTTTTCCCATATGAATATCCCCCTCCTTACTATTTTTACTGTTATTCTTTTTTGTAACCCTTTTTGAAATTTAAATTTTCCCAAAACTCCCGGAGCGGGTTCTTTTTAAGTTTTTAAACAATTTTAGTTTGCAGCAAAATTTTCCAACTTTGTCCAAACCCTTTTTTTTTCCCATTTTTAAAGTGCGCTTTTCCTGCTTTTTCCCAAAAGCTTTTTTCCAGCTGTGCAAATTGAAGATGCAACTCCCTTAAAAAAAATTTTTGGGAAAAAGTGTAAAGATTCCTGTTCCGGTTTATTTTCTTCTCAGTGTGAGCTTTTCAACATAAATAAATATTCTTTTTTTTTATAAAAACTTTTTTTAAATTATTTAAAATTTAAATTTTAAAAAAATTTTTAAAAATTTTATTTTTTAAATTTAATTTTTTTTAAAAATTAGTGAAAACTTGTTTAAACCCCTTTTAAAAATTTAAATTTAAATTCTCCCAAAATACTTCTGTAATATATATTCAAATTTGGAATTTATAATATATTTATTTTTTCCCGAATACCCCCAAAACCCTTTGTGGTTCTTTTGAAAAAAGGGAAAAAGCTCTTTTTAAATTCGTTAAAAGCAAGAAAAATCGCAAAAAATTACCACAACAAGGAATTTCAATAAGATCACAATAAAAGTAAATTGAAATTCCACAGATTTAGTTATTTTTGGTGTTTTAGTTCCCCTTTTCGTTTTGTCAAAATTTTTTTTTTCTAAAATCCAAGCAATGTAGAAAATTTGATTTTTTCCCAAACCCGGAACAAAAAATTATCTTAATTGAAATCAAAATTTTAAAAAATTTAATTTAAATAAAATTCCCAAAATTATTGGACAATTTCAAAATTTATAAAATTTATAACCCATCTTACTTATTAATTTTTCCCCTAATATAAAAAAAAAAATTATTAATACTGTGTAACGGGTAAAAACCCATTTGAAAATATAAAAATCTTTCCAACCCTTTACCTTATGAAAAACAATTTTTTTATTGTCATTTTCATCACTAATATTATCCAAGGTAGGTCATAGTGTTAAACACCCAAAACCCCAACCCCAAAAATAAGTTTTTTTTTTATATCTAAAATTAAAGAACGACTAAATCTGATTGAAAAAATAAACTCGGGTATTTTTTTTTATTTTAATTTTTTTTCCCAAAACTTAAAAACTATTTTTTGTTCCATTTATATAACTAAAAACGTTTTTTAAAAAACTAAATTAAAAGGAAAAATTTTTTAATATAACATTTCATTTGTTCGGGGAAAAAGGAGAATTCTTTTTTTTAATAGTTCTCAAATATTCTAATACCTTCATTTTTTTAGTTCTTAATTATTTTTTCCCAGCTTTAATTGAACCCCCAAATTAACTCTAAGTCTTTAAAACCAAATTCTTTTGGTTTACAGGGAAAAAAAGTCATAACCTTGCCCCCCAAATTTTATTTTTTTAAAATTATAGTTTCCTTTTTATTGTAGTAACCCGGGATTTTTCTGTTAATTCTTTAAAAAATTTTTTAAATTGAATGATTTAAAGTTTTTTTTTTATTTTTTAATTTTTTTAATTAATAAAAAAAAATTTAAAACCCTCATCAATTTGGGTTTTAAAAGACTTTTTTTCCCAGTTTTTATCCTTAGAAATTTAAATTTGTTTTGCCCATAAAGTTTTTTTAAGTTAAAAATTTAAATTACCATATTGTCCATTTGGGAAACTTTATATGGTTTTTATTTTTTAAATTCCTTGCCCTGTATATTTTCTGTGTTAATAAAAAATTTGATTTTTTTTCTATATTTTTAAAATTACCCGGATTTTAGCAATAATTGCTTTCTGTTGCTTTAAATCAAGATCGTGGGATTTTTTTTTTCTAGATATTGGGACCAGATTTTATTACCCAAATTTTTTAAATTTATCCGATACTTTTTTCTATGATACCCCCAATTTTCTCTAGTCATTTTTTTTTCAGGTTTTTTTGATTTGGGGGTGAAAAAAAATTAAAAAACTTCTTTCGGTGTTTTAAATTGTTTTTCATTAAAAGATTAAATCAAAATTTTTTTAAAATTAACTATAAATTTTTTCGGGCTTGCTCCCAAATTCCTCTTTTGATTTCCCTTTTTCTGAAAATTTTTCAAAAAACATTTATTTTTCATCATCCAAACCCAAAATGATTCTTCAGGAATTTTTTTTCTCTGTTATAAAAAATCCCAGTTTTTATCAACCCCCTTTTTTTTGTTAGTTTTTGTTGTAATGGTTTTAAGGGTTTTTGTAGTTCCCGGGGGTGGTGGTTCCCTTTCCCAAAATCTTGGGCAATTTTTTTTTTTCGTTTTTATTCTTGTATTTTTTTTCCCAAAAAAAACTTTTTGGAATAACGCTAATTGCTCCTTAATTCCAGGTAATGCTTTTAACTGACTTGAAAAATTGTTTTTTTTGAAATTTCTTTTTTTTCAGTAATTGGTTTATAAATTTTAAATGTACATACCCCCTTTTTACTTTTTTATTTTTTTTTCATTATTTCTTTCTTAAGAGCCTCATCTTTTTCCCCACTAAGTTTTTTCTTATTTTATTTCATTAAATTTTTTTTGCATTTAAAAAAATAATTAAATAATGTAAAATAATGTAAAAAAATTTTAAATTTAAAGTAAGATATTGTAAAATAATGTAAAATTTAAAGTAATATTATTTAAATGGGAAAATTCCCAAATTTTTTAAAACAAAAAATGATAAATCCAATAAATTTTTAAAATTTTATCCTTTATGCCAGATTTATGTTTTTAAAAAGTTAAAATGTGGGTCGTCAGGATCTGGAAAAAACAAAAAAATTAATGCATTTTATTCGAAACCTCTTTTATATTATGGGTAAAAATTTTATTGGGATGCTAAAAACCTAGAAAAAAATCTAAATATCAAAATTTAATTAACAACTTAAACCAAATTGCCAAAAAAATTAAATTAATCCAAAAAAGGGAAAAAAACTTGAATATTCAAACTGATCCCAACCCAAAATTTAACCTTGTGAAAATCTTAATAGAAAAACCAAAAAATAGTAATAATTTTATGATTTTGTAAAGTGAAGAAAAAAAAAGTTTTAAAATGAAAAAAACAAAAAACTTTAAATTTAAGGACGCCACAAAAACTGGTTTGTGTTATTTTTTTAAGTCAGGTTTTCTATAAAAAAACCAAAAAATATTTGAAAATTTAAATGTTTTACATTTTTATTTTTTTTGAAAGTTTCCCGGGGAAAATGGGGAAAAAAAAGGAATTTTTTGGGGAACCCAAAATATAGCCCTGATACTTTTGCTAAAGCAAAAAAATCAAAAATTAATTTTATTATTGACAAACCAAGGAAGTTTTTAAAAAAAAAACTTTTCTGGTAAGATAAATAATTACATAATGGGAGTTTTTAAAAGATGTAAAAAAAAATTAATCAACCCGCAGTATAAGTTTAAAATTAAAATTTTATATTATTTAAGTGATTTTTGTACTAAAAAGCAATTTTAAAAAGCTTAAAAAAGGAAAAAGGAAACATATCTTCACGAAATAAGGAACTTGATAAAACAATGAAAAGAGCATTAGATTTTGGGGTTAATGAAATAATCAACCCAGGAAAACCGATAAACCCAACGATGCATTTCCAAAACGGTTTGTGTATAAAAAAAAAATTTAAAGTTTAATAGATGACTTAAACTTTAAGATATTTAAAAATATAAAAAACACTAGAAGTAGAAGTAAAGAATATTGAAGAATTAACCAAAAATTTTTAAAAAAAATTTATTATTAAAATTTAAACCAAATTTCAAAGTAAAAAATTTAAGAAAAAATTAAAGCTATGGTTTTATTCTATTAAAGAACTTGAAGAAAATCTGATTTGGGCGATGACAACATAAAAGAAATATTTCGAGTTAATTTAAAAATTTTATTTAATCAAATTCAAGAATTAAAAAGGGTAGTTTTTGAATTAAACATGAAGAACTAAAAGACAGTTATTGAAGCTGAGAAAAATTACAAAATTGTTCAGTTGAAAACAGAAAAGAAAAAAAAAATAAAAAATAAATACTGAAATGACAAAAGGGGAAACCCAAAATTTATCGTACAAATTTTAAAAAAAATTTGGCAGAATATAAATCTGAATTTGGAAAAAGGAGCTTCACAAAGAGGGATTTATCAAAGAATTAAAAAAATTTGATTAAACCCTTTAAAAAAAAAAAATTAATTCTAAAATAGAAAGACTTTAAAAAAAAAATTTGAAATTGGATTAGTATTTTTTGACAACCTCACAATTTTTAAAAAATGCAGAATTTTAAATAATATTACAAAAAAATTACAAAAGATATTTTAAAGAATTTTAAAGATCAAATTAAAAAAAAAACCCAAAAATTTTGGGCTTGTAGTTGAAATATCAAGCCCAAACAAGAAAAAACAATTAAGATAATTAATGATTTAAAATTTTAAAGATAAAATTAAAAAAAAAAAAAATGGGTTTGGACCTTTAGTTAAAAAATTTTAGATAAAAAAGGAAATCCCAAAACCCTGCTAATACCCAATAAATTCTGCTAAAACAAAGCAATAACCCCTTTTTGTCGAAGAAATTTTCCACTAATACCCAAGAAATTACAAAAGTTTAAAAATGGGTTTTTTTTAAAACAAGAACAAATTAGCTAGAAAAAAGAAAACTTTTTAAATCTATCTGCTTTGAAGTTGCACAACAAAAAGGTTGATGATTTTTGCTGAAATAATTCTTAAATTAAAAAAAAAAACAAAGGAAAAAAGAAAAAAAGGGGGGGGAAAGGGAATGGCCCCCAACGTTTTTCTTTGAATACTATTTTAATCATACTTTTTATTACATACAAAAAGAAAAAAATATTTTTACCGCGGGTGCCCGGAAACATTCAAAAAAATAAAAAAAATGGCCCATCTAAAATATTTTAAAATATTTGAAATAAAAACCTGGAATTTTCGTAATTTTAAAGACTTTAAAAAACACAAACCCAAAAATATAAAAAGATGTAATAGATATGTTTTGAGTGGTGTGTTTATATCCCGGAAAAAAATGGAACTTTTATAAAGATAAAGATTTTATTAAAAGGGGGCGAGCTCCCCCGGTGGGAAAACCCTATTAAAACCCACCAAAAGCCCAATATCAATTTTATATTTAAAGGGGGCGGAATATAGGCCCAGGGGAAAGTTTTTATTTGATATATTTTTATATGTAAATATAACGTGAGGCAGCTGAGGACTTTTACATGATGAGTTAAAATCTTGTATAAGAAAAAAAATTTTAAAATTTTTCTAAAAAAAAGGAACAATTTTGATATTCACCCCATACGATTCAAAAATCTCCCGAATTAAAAATTTATGCTTTTTAAAAAAAGTTAATTTGATTCTAAATAACGGAAAACCTATATCCTCCCGGTTTGAAGCAGGAAATTTTTGGGTTAAAAAGGGGTTTTTTAAAAGCTTAATTTAAAATTTTAATTACAAAGTGTACCCTATTTAATTTTACTTCCCAAATTAAAATAAGATCAAAAACATTTTCATTTTATTTAAAAAAAATAATTGCCCCAAAATTTGGGGCCAAAAATTTGCCAAGTTGGCAGACATGCCACATTTCTGGCCCCTTTGGCCCGAAAAATGGCAGGCTTTTTATTGGGGAATTTTGGGGTTTGCCAAAAGTTTCTGCCAAAGTTTTTTCAATTTTGGGAAACGAAATGCCACTTTTGCCCTTTGGAGGGTTTTTTCAAAAATTTGGGGGAAATGTTTAAAAATTTTCTTTAAAACATTTTTTTTTACTATAGGTTTTTTATAAAAATACTATGAAAAGTTGTTTTTTTTTTGGTTTTAAATTGTCCCGGGATTGGATTTTTTAGAATAGGGGCAAGGGTCGGGGGGGCAAAAAACGGGCTCCACCCCCAATATATTTTACTAAAAACAAAACACAAAATTTTTAAACGATAAAGCCTTATTTATTTAAATTTTTTATGTAGTGCACACTATGTTAAAGATTTTTTAAGGGAAAAATTTTTCCCAAAGCCCCGAGATTTTTTAAACTTTTTTTTTTAACATTTTTTTCATTTTTAGCACGAAACATTTTTTATTTGTAGGTCCCCACATGAAGTGAATAAAAAAAGGTTTTTAAATTTTAAAGGTACTTAAAACTGGTTGGAACTGGTTATAGGGCCTAAATTTAAATTTTCCCAAAACGTTGTTTTACGTACGATAAAACCCCTCTTTTGATTTCTTATGCATAAGAACATAAGAGCCGCGCCACGAGAAAAACAAACATAGTGCGGTTGCAACCAGCATGAATCCAGACCAGCCTGTGCATCATGATCCATTCTGTTCGCTAACAGTTTCTCTAATTCCAATAGGCTTTGAAAGCGAAGAGTATGGATCCCGACCAGACAGAGCGAGGTGCAGGCTGGTCTGGATTCATGCTGGTCGCAAACGCACTATGCTGGTTTTCTCATGGCACAGTTCATACTGAGTGATATATTGTTTCGCATAAGAAAGAAAAAATCGGGTTATCCTATGATAAATCACACTTGCGAATTTGTTATTTCGATTCTAACAAGACATACTAGTATTAACAGTGTTAGAAAAAAAGGTAACTACGTTTTACGACCATGCTACCCACCTGGATCGGATGACGTCACTGCACGCACAGTATTATCGCAAAATAACCGTTGTCTGAGTTTCTTCTATTTGTAGGGTTATTTGTTGGTCGTGTTAGAATTAAATTTTGGTGTTGTTTTAAACAAAAGTCAGAGTACAAAACTGAATTTAGCATGAAAAAAGTTTTAAATCCACAGGACCTGTTATATTCTTAAATGCATAAAAAGTTCTAAAATTAACTGCTTTATGGTTTAATGAAACTTTTTTTTTTTTCAAATATTTTCGTGCGACAGCACTGCCTCTTTGTCGGTTATAATCATCCTGATCACTGTTGATGCTAGGTTTGTTAACGTCCGGAAGTTGATATTTATGTTTGCGATCAACACGGTACAGCATGATAAAATTAATTGCAGTTTAAAATGCATATATATTTAATTTGAAGAAACGGACGGTAATAATTAATGATAAAAAACATAAATAACACAAAAAGATAAATAACAATAACAATGTGTTCAAAGCAATAACTGTAAATTACGATACCATCAAAGAATATGCAGATTTATCTCAACGCATTTTTTGCTATTTATTTTCTCAATTAGTAATTTGTACGTCAAACTGACGTCAAAATAACGTTACGCATTTGTGCAAAATAGCGTGCGACGTACGATGTGTAATCTTGAATAGATTAGCCAGATATGTTATGAATGATTACTCATACCAAAGCAGCGTAACATCAATGCTTGAAATTCTTAAATGGCAGACATTAGAACAGAGAAGAATACATGCATCTTTAATAATGTTGTATAAAATATCACACAGCCTCGTCTCTGCAGATCATAACCACCTGACAGCCTCTAGAAATTTAAACTTTATCATTCCATCTTCAAGAACACAATATCATAAGGACTCCTTTTTCCCCCGCACGATCAGATACTGGAACGCCTTGCCTTATAACATCAAGGACAGTGTGAACCTTCAGTGCTTCACATCTGACCTAGACTTGCATATGTACTAATGTCATCATCCTGTTTTCATTTTTAACAAAGCTGTACATATTAATGCTCTTACTCTCTTAACACATGCATATCATGTATCATGTAACATAGCAACATGTTTTTAACAACTGCCCCGACCTCCCAGTTATGATCAGAAATTGATTGTTGGGAGTATCCCCGTAGATGTAGATGTAGATGAATACCTGTGTGTATTTTACAGACGTTTTACAGCTGTTTTTAGTACTGGTAAATTCAGAGTGATGCATTGCATGTGTAGTTTTCTTATAAAAAAAAAAAGTTTGCGATATAGATCTAGTTCTTTATGGGAAAAAAAGTCTGAAAATCTGATTGCGCCAATCTGATATGCTACAAAATGTCGAAAAAGGTGGAAAATAACAGCCGGACTAAGTGGCTTTTAAGCCGTGAGTGAAAATTTTCAGAAAATTGTGTTCATTGACCTTTTTGAAGCTGTTTTCATAACGTAAAAGTAAAACAAATCTCCGGTAATTAAGTCCCTTGACAATCCAGAGGGCGCATTGTTAACTTCCGCTTTCAATCTCAGCTGGCTGCAAGATGAGAAGTACTATATTTTTGTTGTTTTTAGCATTTATTTACATAAATGCAGAACTTCCAAAGATACGGTTCGAATACAAATACAGTTTTAAAGGTCCTCATCTGGTGCAGAAAGACCACAGCATTCCATTTTGGGAATATAACGGAGGTAAAGTTGAACTTGATTTGCCGGAAGGACACGTGTAAACAAACATACATGTATACGTTCCATATGGTGTTGCTGGAATGAAAACGATTTTATATGATTGCATTTTAAAGCTAAATATTTATTGCATCGGCAACAAGTTTAGTAATAAATTTTCAGTAGCTATTTAGAGGAAAACTGTCAAATTTGACGAAGAAACGTATATTGAACAGGTAGTGTTACCCTGGATAATAAATCTGACAGATAACATGTAATACTCAGTCAGTTATCTCTACTTCTTTAATAAAAAATGTCATTGAAAGTATCATAAAATACCTTTTCTTGCTTTTCTTGCATTTTTCTTTTATTAACAAGTAACAGAAGGGATAAAATATATCACTGTGACAGGTACCAACCATAAAGCAGATGTTTTCAGATATGAAAGAAACATTTCAATATCTTTAAAATAAAGACGTGTTGATCTTACTTCTGCGAAATTTATATGATTAAAGACCTTTTTATTTGAATATGTACATTCAATACACCATGACAGTAATTGTTATCACATAATTCTATCAGTTTCTGGACACGATATGCTTAAAAGAATGCGCTGATAACTACATTGTTATTCAATAGAAAGCGTTCATGTTTTATGTGACAAAGAAGAGCATAATATTACCACAGATGTCTGGCGGGATGGAAAATATGTGACAACTTGAAGTTCTTGACATTTGCTGTTTTAATCTGCCAGTCGACGTAAATCTAATTTCAATTTTCAAATGAACAAAGAGTTTGCCTATTTCATTAACCAACATAATGTATATTTACAAATGTTATCGATACATCCTCAAGCAGAAAGTGGTTTTCTCTTCTCTCTGAAGTGTAGTTGTTCACACTAAGAGGGGGACAATACTGAGATAATTGAACACAACGTATGTGCTCTTGTATGCGTAAAAGTATCAAATCAAATTGCATGCCTAACAAGCCTTGGGGTTGCTCCCAGACTCAAAGTTATAATATACATGTGTACCAGTCCCTTGGAATTAATATCTCTTATCTCTGTTTTCTCGTGACTTTATTGCAATAGAATAGATAAGTCGAAAACGACAAAAACATTTCGCCACCTCAGATCCATAATGTTTCTTCAGTGAGTTAAACGTTAAAAAGGCAAAATGCAGCTGACAAATAGATTTCACTGAAATGACTTTAATATTATGAAATCTATAGAATTATCAATGACTGTTTTCTGTCAAATGCATCTTTAAGCAAACATAACATTTCTTGATCAATCAGCTTCTCTGACTTAGCTTTGAATGTGAAAAACGATTTAATTTAAACAATGACGGATGGCATGTATAAACCGCTAGGCAAAATAATTATAAATAAATAGTTACTTTGTCTATATTGAGCATGTTTCAATTCACGTGTTTCGCAACGCTTAAAATTGTCTGTTCAAAATATAGGATTGTAGTGTAGACTTAGTAGACTTAATAGTATGTTAAAACTAAAGACCACTCATTGGATGTGAAGAGCCTTGTCCAGTGCTCGAAACATGCGTATTCACTTTTGCACAGTTTCCCAATCATTCTCATTAAGACTTCATTTCTCTGTCCTAGTGAGCATGAAACGATCTCCTGCAGCGCCTGTTTTTTCTTTCAGCGGACTTGTTTTATCTGTTACCTGTAATATCCGCTCTAAATGGTATGCTTGCATCAGATGAAACATTCGACTAATGAGCTAGAGATATTCTGTAACAGTTATTTATTGATGATGAGCTCATTGTTTGATGACATTACATCGCGTTAATAAGTACCATGTATTAAAGTCTAAATGCATGTTTGTTTCATAAAACACATTTCTCTGAAAGAGCTTTTACAAAAGCCCCCCCTTAAATCCTATAAACAATTTTTATATCTGTTTTATTTTATCAGATTCTATAGTTATTTTCATATCGATTATGGGTTAACACAAATAGAGCCGCATATCTTTGTACAGCAAACTGATTTAAGTTATAACAAATTTAAAGTATACAATGTATGTAATAATTATCATAGGTAGCATAAATCACTGTCAATGTTATGTCAGTTGTAATAAATGATATAGACACTAGCATGGTTTAGTTCAAATAAGCTGCCAGACGTGCAAGGTAATTTTACAAAGAAAATCCTTGATGTATTGTTGTCAGGTTCTCATTCATACCTCATCTGTATGATTTGATAAAAATTAATCATTTTCTTGTAGTGGGATTAATGTGTTTATTGCGTGATTATACCCGATGCTAAAAGCATCATTACGTCATGCAAAATATTTGATTGACCGGTTAACGGCCTTTCGTGACAGTTATGAACCAAGCAAAACATGTGAAAATTAAGCTATGGTTTTAACGGATGTCAAACGCATGTGTTATAGTTTTTACTTTGTTAAAGATTTAAGAGAAATCTTTAAGATGTTTCTAGAATCAGTGTGAATTCTATGGACTTCGAAAATTATGAGCAACGGAAGCTTCTAAGACTTTATCTGAGCAAAAAAAATGCACAGAACACCACATTCGTTTTTATTCTATATCACATTTTATTACATGTTTTTCAGTGTATTATTAATATATTGGAGTGAAATATATCTAGTATTTTCACAGTGAAAAATATTAAAATTAGGACCCTTTTCTTGATAAACACGCTTAAAAGTGCATTATATATAAATATTAGAATTCACAACCGTCATCTCCTTACATTAAATAATCATGGAAGTTGAGTCCCCTTGCCACTGTAATACCATATTCCGCTTGAACACTTAATTCTTCCACATTTTGTCATTCATCAAGATGTGGTATTATAACAGGTACTTGTAGTCAAATGTTAATTTATTGTCCGTCAGTATTGACCTGTCACTTACGCATTCTTCTACGTACATCTCCATAAACCATCCTACAAAATGTCGACTAAATTTTTAAAGACCGGAAAGGTGCTCATTCATTCGCGTACAATTCCAGAAATTGGTGACAGTACACGGGACTAAAGATATGTAAAATATTGTAAGAATAAAAGTAATATCGATTCAATGACACAACATTTATTTTTTACAAAAATGGTATGAACTGAATTCGATCCCATAGTAACGCACGTTGAAGGCGATTGTTTAATTATTTCGGTTATTTGAATTAATGTAGATGTTTTCAGGATACAGATATCGTGTTAATTAACATAATACTATAATAATAATAATAAAATCTTTATTTAATGAAGGTAACATACAAAGTGTACATAACGTGAAAATGAAACATAAACTTATTTTCAGTATGGCCTTCAGTTAACAACATAAAAGAAAAGAATATATATTTGGATCGAGAAACAACTGCTTTTTAAATCTTGACTGATAGTACATGTATACATGTACACCGCGATTGCCTAGTAGTAGAGTGCCCGCTTCGAAAGTTGGAGGTTGCCTCTCTGAAAACATCATGCCAAAGACGTGACAAATGGTACTAGAAGCTTCTTCGCGTGACCACCAGCATTACCAACATTATGGGGATAGCTCCGGGACTGGCCTGCAAGGTGTCAGAATAATATGAGTTTGTGTGGTATCATTTTACTTCTCTACGCCGTGATATTCCAGTAAGGCAGTACTACAAAGTCGGGCACCGTGCTCACCAGTGCTGCAAGTATCCAATAACGTCGTGTTTGTTACTGAAAACCCGAACAAACAAACAAACACAAACATGCCAACGCACTCACACACACGCACGCACTCATGCATACATGTAAACGCTACCAATCGGGGATGTAAGTTATACACCTACTAAATGGGAACTTCTTTATTACTGTACCTACAGTTATTATATCTGTATCAACACTTTTATCTTATCATCTTTAAATTATCCGAGGCTTCAGATTAAAGCTATCTTCAATAGTTATGCAATGAGACTGTTCACATTCAAAACGGGGCATTTTGTGTTTAAACCAACTGAGGTGAGTGTATAACAAACCGGATGTTTGTGTATAGACGAAATGTGGAATTGTGTGTTTCAACAAAACGGGGAATTAGTGTAAAGACTAAATGAGGTACAAATGTTAACTAAATGGGTGCATGTGTATAGTTGAAACGAGGAACTAGCTATTAAAAATAACGCGGAATCACTTCGTGCGTAACGTGTATATGAGTAAAGTCAATCGAGGAATTTGATTTGATTTGACGGGTTTAACGCTCGTTTTCAACAGTATTTCAGTTATTTCAGGCGGGCAGTTTACTCAACAATTGTTCCTGGGAACATCCAGTAATAGTCTCCATCCTCCGTAAGAAACTGACAGCTTCCTTACAAACAGAGACATGGTCGGAAGCAGGACTCGAACCAATGCCCCTCAATCAGTGAAAGCTTACGGTGATTTAAAATCAGCGACCCTAACCACCCAAGCACAGAGGCGGTCAGTCAATCGAAAGAATTCTATATTCTGTTTGTAAGCTGTACGTCAATCCTTTCAAAATCCAATCAAAGTTGCCAATGTCAAATGTTAACATTAAAGTTACTGTTTTCAGAAGAGATAAAATGATCGAAGAACAAGCCAGATACGTGATGCAGAAACGCAATATATCACAAAAAAGTATCAGATACAGGGAATTATCTGAAGTCAGAATATGGTTTTTAAATAAGAAAACGGGCGTTTTCATATATGCCTTTTTTCTGTGACGTCATGTATATATTTTATCTACGCTTGTCATAAAAAGGAAAAATATACCTACCACTGTATTTGTTTCCGTTTTCCTGCGAGACATTCTCACACAGTATGTTCTCATTTGTTTTCCATCAACAAGATACATGATGAGCCATGCCTGCATGACTCACGTTCATAGATGTGCCATGCCTGCATTACTCACTTTTAGAGATGAGCCATGCCTGCATGACTCACTTTCAGAGACATACTGAGACATCCACGGATGACTCATTTCAAACGACTACTATGTAGATGAGACATCCATGGATGACTCACATTCATAGTTGATCCATCCATGGATGGCTCACCTCAGTTCATCGTAATTTAACTGAGTCATCCACGGATGCCACTTCAAGATCCAACGATATGTAGCTGAGCCATCCACGGATGACTCATTTCCGAGGTAGGCATTCACAGAAAACTCAATCTACGCGACAAAAGCCTGTATCCCTTTGTTGAATGGTGACTTATCTCAGCTTTATGATATCTGAAACTTTCAAACGCCACCAATTGATCCCTCCTTATTCTTACAATATATTGTATGAAAAAGTTTGTAATTTTACACCAATTTTATGATCTTATAGAAAATCCTTCAAATTTTGGCGCAGATATAGAACATCCAATACTGACTTCTCACTTTGACAGCTAAAATGAGTCAAGTTGGTCTAAATCTCAATCAGTAGTTCTGCCTTTAAAGGGAGTTTCATGATTATCTCTCACGCTAAAATGCATGTACCATCACGTTAAATTTAATTGTGCAGTGTGGCGTGTGCATATTTAATTTTCAATTAAGTCTCAAAACAAAATTAAAATAATACATAGAGGATATTACATGGTTGTCTTTTCATATTGAATTTATTAAACGAGTTGAATAAAATAACAAAATGCGAGGCTCTGCCGAGCATTTTATCAATTCTATTCAGAGTTTAATAAATGCAATGTGGAAAGACACTAATGTAATACTAGTATTCTTTTTATCCCTTTAAATTTTTTCTAGATGAAACATCAAAATTTCTTCTATCTTTACCTATTATAGACCAAGTAAATTCACCCAACGTCTCCAAGAAATAAATGACGTCAACGTCAATGTCAATGCTTTACTACACTAGTGTATTATCAAACTTATGTATTACATACATTATTCTATTTATCAGACTAGGAAGCGGGTTCTTATTGAAAGAAATTTTCCAAGTAAATACATATATATACTGCAACTCTTTTTGAGTATTTTTCTTTAAAATTGCCTGTTTCCATCGCATCCTAAAGCTGGAATACTCAGTTTTATAAAACACTTGCATAATTGATAATTTTCTGTGAATAAACTTAAATCAAAACATGCAACTATGAAGTTTATTTGAAGTTTAATACACAATTCAATCACAAACATTATATTGAAATCAAATGGACCTTTATAAACTTCGAATATGTAAAGTGGCACGAGAATAAAAAGAACCGCGTATAAACATCAAGTCTGCAATGTTACTTCTTGAATGTTTCCAATTCGGAAAAAAATAATGCAACACTGAAATTATAGATCATGTGAAAAACGTTTTTCATCCTTTTTTTCTCCATATTATTAGTGTACGTAATTCCATGCCGAAACATTTCTCACAGGAAAACATTAAGTGTTTAGTCTCAAATGCGTGAAAAGATTGACGTTAGTAATGAAGTCCAACGATGACAATCTAACAAGTGTTTTTAGCATTACAACAACCTGCACTGTCCTTCTGAATAGAATATTCATTTCCCATGATCCATGAAAATTGTTACATCATTAGAATGACATGTTAAACAGCACATATGGAATTCCTCAACGTTTTATTTATTTGACCGATGTTACTGCTGTCTTGGCATTCATCTTAATGGTGGTCTGTATAGTATTACCACGAGTCCTTTATTTCATCCTCTAGAAACTGTCCCTGAACAATACCGAAGGCCACATTTTCCTGAAAAGACAAAATAAAATAATGTTTAATTCATTTTTGAAGAATGAAATAAGTGTATAAATGTACCAAGAATCAGCGATTCATTTAGACTACCTATTTGTTAAATTGCACCATTCCTTTATAAATGCACATAAGCACCGAATATAATCATTGAACCAAACCATTGCCGGGCTTTTAGAGCCGCATACAACCCTGCTGGAGTAGTTATTTTTGCTATAGCGACAAAACTGCCAGCATATTCTGCATATTCTCCATATTGCCTTTTTCAACTATAGAATCAAATAAAAGGACCTCCGTCTTATTCCATGTACTTTAGCGATAAAATGTTTCAATCAATGTTTCTTTTCATCCAACCCTAATAACGCCATTACTTTTTGTGTTTTTTTTTTTTCACGAGAAAAAAAATATTTTACTACCCGTTCCCGTTTGACGCACTGAACTTCCAAAAAAATATACATATATATCGCCGCATTATATACGTCACTGTCACCAGCTGTCGTTTACTCTTACAACGAAAAGTGTGTTGGCCAATAAAAATTAGAACTGTGTGTGATTTAATAATAATAGTAATAATAATTAATAACACAACTTCTCATATTTATTTTGTTTTCCCCGCCTAGTTACTTTATGTTATTTCTATTGGGAAGGGCCTTTAACTAATTTTGTAAGAAATTGTGGCCCGACCCATTTGCTTATTTTCTTGGCTGTACATGTACATTTTTCTGATACATGTATTTGTTATTATAAATGTAAATAGTGATAAGCAGTAAAATATTATTAAACTAAACACCGGGAACCGAAGTGGAGTTTTACAGCCTTGTTTACGGCGCTTATTTACATTATCGACGGGGGTAATTATTTACATTATCGACGGGGGTAAACCAACGTTTCTACAAAAGTAGTGTCATTTCTTCATTCAAGTGATATTTTATTTGGTCATAATTTTATCGTATGTTTATTTGTCTACGATGTTTCTTTGACATTGAAGTTGTACCTTATCATTCCGCCATATTGTTCTCGCATTGTTCGCGGTCCTCCCGGTTTCAAGGTGGTGTGAAATTTTGAATCGAGAACATGTCATTCAGACGATTCTATCTTGGGCCGAACACAGAAAAACAAGAAGAACGAAGCGCCCAAGGACGCCCATTATGCATGTATACGCAGTCTACCTATGCCGCATCATGGAAAGCACGTGCAACTTTCCCGCCAAAATACGTGTTACATTCAGAAAATGTGTAGATCTTAATATTAACAAGCGGAATGTGGTTATTGTTGATAAAATATATAGCACTGATTCAACAAAATACAATTTTGGAAGTATTATTTTCAGTCAAGGGCATCTAGACTTTAAAAAATAAATACATGTATGCCATATAACGCCGAACAGACTGACGATTCCTCGAACATTAGTCCCGATTTCGTCATTAAGGATATGGATATTGTGTGGTGCATGTAATGGCAAAACGTATTTCAAAACATTCTTGCATAAAAACTACTTTTTTTCACTGGATCCGCCCATGTATTAACGGGAGAAGTATAGTGTGCAAACAGGGCAATTTACGTGCTGTTAATACCCGTTTTTTTTAAAAATGCTTTCCTAAGGACGTTGTGTATTTCTGCGCAGATTGACATCTGAATTCTGCGTCTTGTTCATAAAAACCTCTTCTTGTAGCATAGATAAAAGATGCAATCTAAATCATAGAATGTTTTTCTGTATCAGTTACCAACGTCGCTTCTTCCCTTGTTTACTCCACTTTAGAACTCAGCGTCGTTTCAGGTTTTGTAGACAGCCGTGAATGTTTAAGAATCGCGTGTAACTTGTGCGATTGTTTGTTTTTAGGAATCATATTTATGATTTTGGTAAGCATCAGCCGCTATGTTTTAAAACTTATCTAATTTCTGGACGAATATATATAAACAGCTTTAAATCTTGACATTACGTTCGTACTCATCCGTACTCCAAATGTGTGGACCTGTACTCAAAATAACCCGAACGTAAAGTTATTATTCTTGAAACTGTGCTCCTGTTTACCAAATGTTAAAGTTATATGAATATTTTTGGTAATTTCATGTTTGTAATAACGGATAAAAAAATCGTTTAAAAATCTTCAGTATGTGCTTTTAGTAATATTGTTGATTTCTGGGCCCTGGTTATGGATATTTAATACATGTTTACCGTTTCCAAGAACAATAGAATGGACGTTGCGTACGTTGTTGGCGAACATCGGAAATTTTTCAGTTTCGTTCACTTCAATGTTTCATGAAATTCGTTTTAGAAATACGGTTGTTTATCTTCTTATATCACAAGAGAGGCAAAACAATCTCCCTCTTAGTAAATATGATCGCATTTACGTTTAACAATTAGTAAAAATTTAATTCGACATAGAATCATAGAAAACAACACTAAAACGTCATGTAAGATGTAACAGAATTCACCAATGCGCATTATTTAAGGAGGTAGGTTACCTTCATATTTGTATGTGCGCATGTCCAACCGGAAGCTACCGTGACGATTTACGATGACGTTTACGACAAATTAAATGTGTTTCTATATTCATTCTCCTGAAAACAAATCATGAACCTGCCTCCGATCTGATACTTTATGGTTTAATAATGCAGAAATAATGAATCAATTGCCGCAGAGACGCTTCAAAACAATGTTGCCTTCAAATGACGTCATTGACGTCATGACGTTACGTGTCAGTTACCGCGCAAAATTAATAGCTTTTATTTTGAAAGTACGTAATTCTGTGCATTTTCCTTATTTTAACTATCTTCAAATAACAAATATTTGCTGAAATATTTGTTTTGAATCTTTTGCTCTGAATAATCATCAATATTTTGCTTCTTTTATGTAGTTATATTGAAACGTTATGCGGATTGTAAGAAAATGGATGATGGTAACCAATGTTATTTGGAATATAGTTGGATGAAAGGTTACTTGTAACGGCCATTTTCAAATAAAAAATCTAGCAGTTTGATTTGTAATACCTATTTTCAGGTTCCGTTGATAATTTGTTACTTATATACTAAAAATAAGATCTAAAACTGTTCAAATTTCAGTAGAAAAATGTGGTTCCTTAAATTTGATTGATTTTACCATGGAAACGAAGCCCGTGACCTATGTATCTAAATGTAAAATTCAAAAGCGTTGACACTGGTCTTTTTAAGAAACACAACTTCGGCTTTTTATTTTCATTTCAACAATATCCATTAGAATAATATCAGCATGGTGAACGATTTTTCCATGAAAAATGCCAGGCGAGGGGTACTGCCGTATGTATTCTAAGCTGTGAAATTTGTTTGAATCAATGCAAATAACAAGAAAATATAACTTACGTTAGAAATAATATGTTTTAAAGCTACATTAACTAGAAAGATAATCTTATTCAATATTTTTTATAAGAAATTACGACAAAAAGCAAGATATAAGCTATTTTAAACATCTCTGTTGCCATGGTTACTGTAAACTTTATGAAAAATAGGGTACCATGTAAAGTGCATGGTATTTTGCTTATAATATTTCCCAAATATTCCATGTTAGTCATTAACAGAATGCCACTTAAGCCGTCGAAAACCCCTACTTTTATACATAGTTGTTTAAAAATGAGAGAAAATGCGTTACCATGGAAACACGAGCCCCGCGACATATGCATTTAAAGCTTATATTAGAAAGCTAACGTGCATACTAGTAAAATTATCAATTATGCAGACTTCTACGGATATCAATGAAACTAAAATACACTGAAAAGTGTTAAATATCCGTATTTTCCGTCTTCTTTTAATATGAAATACCTTTAGAGGGTCATGTTCTTCAAACCTAGATAAAAATTGAATTTGAAGATACAGAGACAAACGAAATTGAGATTGTAGCAGGTAAAACTTCATATTACACGAAATACAAACAAATGCTGCGGTTAAACTAACTTGAATTTACCCTTGTAACAAGGTAACCTACCTCCTTAACGGCTTGGTAAATTCATAAAATTATTTTTTTCCGTCAAATAAGAAGACTCGGTGACGTGACGTTAACTATATTTGACGTCATTGCAGGCATTTGCTGTTCAATACTTCCTGTAACAAATAGGAAGCAAAAGACAGTTCCAACTGAAAACGTAAGATTTTATGTCTTTCCTCGACCGGATTTATTAAAACTTCTGTAGTTTCTTTAACTATCGTATGTTTTCTATAATATTTATTTTGACAAAAAGTACATAAATTCTATTTTTGAATTAGTAAGTTGTTGTCCTGTTTTAACTTGGATAATGGCGCTTAATATATGTATACTTTAATCTAGCCGCGATGTCACACGTGTCAAAAAATGCACAAAATAAAATTACGAAGTTGTTACATGCCGAAATATGTACAGAAATATGTATTTTTTACAAATCTGCGACTAAAGTCTGAAAGTACATACAATTGTCTGCAAATTGATATGCATAAGTCTAACATTGAATATAAATTAAATTTATCACACGAAAATTCCAAAATCTAGCCGAAATGTCACAACCGTGAAATTAGTGTAACGTCGACGTTATGTTTGAAAACTAAATAACGTATACGCATTAAAATTGTATCCGAACATTGCAATATAATTCACTGTCTGATAAATAATTTGATCGAATAAGCATCATTCGACATCTATATCAAAATATTTCTTTTAAATGTCGGAACGATATGATTAATGAAAACTGTAGCCCAAACACCCCAAGTAATCCCTGTAACGTCAAAGCGGTTTAAAACGACAATAGCGTCAGTTACGCTAATGTACGCCAACAATGAGCGTAACGTCAATGGTAATTAAAAATGTACCGGAATCGTAATTTATCACATATGAACCAAGCGGGGCAATAAACGCCCGAAGGTTTACATCAGAGGATGGGAGCAAAATTTAAAGAACTTGACTGTTGAAACCAAAAGGACAGGAACAACAAAGGGAAGAAATTCAAAAATAAAATTCTAATCCAGAAACAAGGAGCTGCATTCAATAAACGCTTGATGCCCCCGGTGGCATCCTTGTCGATACAAAGCAACCTAAGTCCAAAACGAGGTCAATGTCAAACTGAGGTCAGGTGATGTTTGAAGATGACGAATGGTCACAGGTTACATCTGTATTAGTATCAATTCATTCTTGTAAGCGGTATTGATGCTAGACGAAACGGTCCCATTTGGTTAACCAAGACATGGCCCATATAAAGCAACCTAAGTCCAAAATGAGGTCAAGGTCAAGGTCAAACTGAGGTCAGGTGATGTCTGAAGATGAGGAATGGTCACAGGTTACATCTGTATTAGTATCAATTCATTCTTGTAAGCGGTATTGGTGCTAGACGAAACGGTCCCATTTGGTTAGCCAAGAGATGGCCCATATAAAGCAACCTAAGTCCAAAATGAGGTCAAGGTCAAGGTCAAACGGAGGTCAGGTGATGTCTGAAGATGAGGAATGGTCACAGGTTACATCTGTATTAGTATCAATTCATTCTTGTAAGCGGTATTGGTGCTAGACGAAACGGTCCCATTTGGTTAACCAAGAGATGGCCCATATAAAGCAACCTAAGTCCAAAATGAGGTCAAGGTCAAGGTCAAACGGAGGTCAGGTGATCTCTGAAGATGAGGAATGGTCGCAGGTTACATCTGCATTAGTATCAAGTCATTCTAGTAAGGGATATTGATGCTAGACGAAACGGTCCCATTTGGTTAACCTCGTACGGACGAACGAACGAACAGGACAATCACTATATGCCTCCCGCATCAGTAGATGCCGGGGGCATAAAAATCCTTACCAGGTAAAGGTATGTCGAAATACACCTAAATATCAGAGGTACCATCCATGTTGTACCACAGAAAAGTGGTCTCGGTTTTTCCCTACGGCCAATAATAAAAAAATCAAAATAAGCCATTTATAGTAACATAAAAGGAAAGTTATTCTTTT
Source organism: Mercenaria mercenaria (assembly GCF_021730395.1). Taxonomy (NCBI): domain Eukaryota; kingdom Metazoa; phylum Mollusca; class Bivalvia; order Venerida; family Veneridae; genus Mercenaria; species Mercenaria mercenaria. The sequence continues at coordinate 35,381,396 of NC_069379.1, forward strand.
TTTTTATTGTAAGTGAACAAAAAAGGGATCTGCCAAATAAAAACAAGAGCAAGAGCAATATACACAAAGCAAAGTCATATATGACCTTTAACCCCTAAGTGTGACCTTTACCTTGAAGTGAGTCATCCGAAACGTGCGCTCTGCACGTCGTTTCGGTAAGGTAAATATTTTTGCCAATTTTCTTTGAAATCCTTTAAGCAGTTCAAGAGTTAAAGAGCGGACACACTGATATGACCTTTAAATCCTGTGACCTTGACCTTGAAGTGAGACATCCAAAACATGCGCTCTGCACATCGTCTCGGTGTGGTGAACATTTGTGCCAAGTTTCTTTGAAATCCTTCAAGCAGTTAAAGAGTTAGAGCGGACAAGAAACAATTATATGCTTGAAAAGCATATTATGCTTTCCTCATTTATGGTAGAGTATTCGAGTGCGCATGTCCAGGTTAGAAATTTTAATCAAGTTTTGCTTTGCAATTAGGTTTCTTATAAACTATTAAACACAATAGCAGCTTTCAGACATCACAACTGTCTTCGGTATCATTACAGTGTCAATTTTATCTTAGGTTTAATTCAGTTTCCATATATTTCTGAAAATTTCTAAATATCTTTCTGAATATTTCTGAACTGAGATGTCTGAATATTTATGAAAAAAAAAATTGTGCCCATTACAGCAAGTATTCACAAGCGAGCAAAGAAGGGATTCTCAGACAAATTCGAACAAGAGTTGTCACAGGAGTGACCAATTATACCCCCACAATATGGCCTTGTCACTTTGTTTTGTTTTAAACGCCTTTATTCAACAGTATTTCAGTCATGTAACGGCGGGCAGTTAACCTAACCAGTGTTCCTGGATTCTGTACCAGTATAAACCTGTTCTCCGCAAGTAACTGCCAACTTTCCCACATAAATCAGAGGTGGAGGACTAATGATTTCAGACACAATGTCGTTTATTATACAGTCACGGAGAACATACACACCGCCCGAGGATCGAACTCCAGTGATTTTTTGTTGTCCTTTTGGGAAAAGGTCTGGTACCGGATAAATTGGGAAAAATAGCGAGTTTTTTACTCAGATTGGGAATTTTTATAGTTAATTAATAACATCATTTAGAATGCTTCTTCCTTTAATTGCATGTAAATAGCATCAAACAAACTTTTTAAATGGTTAAATCATGGTGAATGTCAACGTAACTAAGTTTTCCTTCTGCAATCATCAAAATGCAAACTTAATTTGGTCATTTGGGGAATTTTTGGATGATAATTGGGAAAAAAGATTGCATTTTTCAATTGGGAGAAAGTCCTTTTAGGGGTACTTTATAAAGAAGGAAAAAAATTGCTGAACTTACGACCCCGCGATCCGTAGACCGACGCTCTACCTACTGAGCTAAGCGGGCGGCCTTGTCACAGAACTAAGCCAATATCAAAGCTGAACTTGCTTGACCTTTGACCTACTGACCTCAAAATTAATAGAGGTCATCTGCTGGTCATGATCAACCTCATATGAAGTTTCATGATCCTCGGCCCAAGCGTTCTCGAGTTATTGTCCGGAAAAGGTTTAAATGACCTTTGACCTTTGGAACCCAAAATAATTACGGGTCATGACCAACCTCCCTATTAAATTTCGTGATCCTAGTCCCAAGCGTTGTGAAGTTATTGTCCGAAAACCGTTTAAGTGTTCCTGGTCACTGACCTTGACCTATGACCTGCTGACCTCAAAATCATTAGGGGTCACCTGCTGGTCATAACCAACCTCGCTATCAATTTTCATGATCCTAGGCCCAAACGTTCTCAAGTTATCACCCGGAAACCGTTTAACTGTTCCGAGTCACTGTGACCTTGACCTTTGACCTACAGACCCCAAAGTCGAACTTGACCTGTATTTTATGATGTTACACCTGTGTACCAAAATATATGATCATAGGCCCAAGCGTTCTCAAGTTATCATCCAGAAATTGTTTAACTGTTCAGGGTCACTGTGGGGTCACCTGTAAAGAGTGCAGATAGCAAACCATGTCTTAACACTATCTATACACTCGGGCGGTAATACGTCGTACAAATAATTTCACTCGGGCTGCGCCCTCGTAAAGTTATGACGCCCGACGTATAACCGCCCATATAGCATAAATAGTGTTAAAACACTCTTTTGCTATAAATTATTTCTTAAATTCATACATCTACACAATCATACAGTCAATTTATGATTGCACATTTATAAAAAAAATACACATATCAGAATTACTTAAATGTTTTTTCGACAAACGCGTCTCAAATTATAGTTCTAAGTCTTAAATAGTCATTATATACACAAATTACAAGTTTACATATTCACGATAATTAAGACGTGCGAAAAAGGAAAGTCTGTCCTTTAAAATATTATACATGTTCCAGGTTTGGATTATATATAAGATAATACAATTAATGAATTATCATTATTACTGTTCACCGAATTATTCAACATTCAAGCTCATGTGGAAACAAGTAACATTAATTCAACAAAATCCTTGTTATTACAATTAATAAATTGCAAAAAAACTATTGTAGCAAGAGAAAATTCTTTAAAACACGCTTAAACGTAGACATATTATGAAGCTTTATGTAAAAAAGAAGTTAATTCCATATATGTGCGCAGCTTTATAACTAAATGTTTGTTTCAGGTAGTTCGTTTTAGGTTTAACAGTAGAAAGATCCTTGTGTTCGGATGAACGCAGACTCACTGTAATGATCATTATGAACAAACTGTAGTAAATCTGAAATGTATATAGGACAATCCCTTTTTTACATTTGTACACTAGTAATGAAATATGATATATGCACCTGTTTTCAAAAGATTTGAATTTCTTAGAAGGTGACTATGAATTCACCAACCTAGAAACACATAAAATAGATATACACACTGCAGTACATGTAAATATTAAGATACTGAGCCCGTAATGACACTCGGCAATTTCTTTACGTGTGATAGGGTAAACTGATCTTAAGCCGGATGTAGTCGACAGTCGGACGATTTTGACGGTCAGTTTCACGAAAATATCGCTATAGGACCGCAAAAAGCTTTTCAATGGCCGGAAAATAAACATCTCATTAGTCATGAGTTGCCATTCTTTGTAACGTGACGCACTATCACTCTCACAGCAGAAGGTAAGCAGTATAAATCGCGGGAGTTTTAAAAATCAAGTTTCATTTTACTTTAACCTTGCGTATTTTGTGCCATGAAGTATAACAACAACAAATAGACAGACATCGATTACATTAATACAAATGAGTAAATCATTCTTTCATTATCCTATTTTGTTTTTCACACGCTGTAGGCGCTAAATTGAAAGCTATCAAATCGATTTAGACTCTGAAATTTGATATACAGACGGACAGTGTCCGACTCATTATCAACATCGTACGTAAATAAAATCTTTCTTTTGTAGTTGTTCTATTTAGATTACTTTCGTTATTTAAACTATTTTTCTAATTTGCAAACATTTATAGAACAAGAGCTGTCTGTAAGACTGTCAGTGCTCGACTATTCGAAATATTGTCCCAGAAGCAAGTATCTGCATTAGTGTTGAGTATCTTGCATGCAAAACTTTAACCAGCTGTTTTAAGTTCAAAAGGGGACATAAAAACTTGGCGTATTGATGTATTGATTCTTTCCGAAAGACAAAATGTTGTGCATCAATAATTCCCGACAATGTAGTTGGTTTGATTTAATTTTAAAAAAAAATGTTAAGTTGTGTTGATTTTTTTTTTTAACCCACCAAGTGGATATTTAGATTAATTTACCTTTGTCGGCCAGCTAAAAATTAAAAAAAAAATCATGCATTTGATTTAAAAGAATTTAATGTATTTATATTAACCGAATAACCGCATTTCATTCAGCAATGTGAGCTTCTTTCCTTTTTCCATTTTAAGGAAGGGTACGTCTTTTTTTCAGGGATTCAGGGTAAACTTTGGTATGAATACAACAATGAAACGTATTAAAATTGTGTTTTTTTTTTCTGTGTGTTCAAACAGAAGCATTGTTGTGTACGAATTGTAATGTCAAAATTTTATATAATGTTGTAACCAGGCCGAAGTGAATGCTGATTGTGAACATCGCTGCAATAGGTGTTTCCAGAGACTTATCAAGGTAGACAGAAGGCATTAAGACAGCAGTTTATTACACTAGGCAAATCGTACACTAGGCAAATCGAAAAATCTAACTCGAAGTGACTGGAGTACCGGCGTTCAATCTATGACCAGACAGCTGCTCGCAGTGGTTTTTGATAATTAGTTACCTTGTACACGGGGTCATCCGTCGATCCTGCCGTTGTCCTTAAATTATTTCAGTGTAATCTAGACAGAAAATAAGTAGAAACTAAGAATCTATAGTTCTTAGTTTTAGTATATAAGTAACAAATTATCAACGGAACCTGAAAAATAGGTATTACAAATCAAACTGCTAGATTTTTTATTTGAAAGTGGCCGTAACAAGTAACCTTTCACCCAACTATATTCCAAATAACATTGGTTACTATCATCCATTTTCTTACATTCCGCATAACATTTCAATATAACTACATAAAAGAAGCAAAATATTGATTTTTATTCAGAGCAAAAGACTCATAAAAATATTTCAACAAATAATGGTTATTTGAAAATAGTTAAAATAATAAAAATGCACAGAATTACGTACTTTCAAGATGAAAACTATTAATTTTGCGCGGTAACTGACACGTAACGTCATGACGTCAGTGACGTCATTTTAAGGCAACATTGTTTTGAAGCGTTTCTGCGGCAATGTATTCATTATTTCTGCATAATTAAACCATAAAGCATCAGATCGAAGACAGGTTCATGATTTGTTTTCAGAAGAATGAATATACAAACACATTTAGTTTGTCGTAAACGTCGTCGTAAATCGTCACGTTAGCTTCCGGTTGGACATGCGCACATACAAATATGAAGGTAACCTACCTCCTTAAACGGCGTGTCCCTGCCATCAATGTTAAGGATACGTTGAACCTCAAATGTTAGTTCCTTTCGAGTTATAGGATACCCTATTTCACACATCAAATTGGCGTATGATACCAAAGCTTTCTCTTCGGCCGGCGTCAGTACAGTTTTTCTTCCTAGGCTAACTATCTCCTGAGTTCTACCTGTTAGCTTATCAAGTAAGGTGCTTTTCGGTACCCCATAAGCCTTTGCCGCTCCCCTTTTGCTCATTTGGCCGCTCCTGACCATCTGTATTGCCACTGCCATCGATTGGGGATTGTACTTCACCCTTTTCCTCGCATTTATCTGACTCGACATCCTGGAAGTAAAGAAAATATTACTGTCAACTTTTTAAAACAAACAATTTAAAACTGTTTCAAAACTGCTTACTTTGGAAAACAAATCCCCGATGGAAAGGAACGTTTATATCTGGATTATCTTCGTTTAATATTATTTCGAGTAGGTTTAATTTTGAAGCTAAAAAGAAAACAAATATTTGAAAGAAAGGAAATTATTGTAAAGAGGGGTCGATATTAGACGATTTCAATAAAATCATTCTGTTAATATCGACCCCGTGATATCTACATACCAAATGCGGTTTTGACCTTGAATGCATGTTTAAACAATATTTTAAAACATTATACAGGTAACAAATCATCAAAACTATAAATGTAAAACTGTTTACGCGATATCTAGTATCATTAGAAAACTGACCTACCTTATAGGAACCGTTATCTTTGTACAATTTTGACACAACAGTAAAACAAGTATCCCAGACTCACCAGTTTCGACGCACATAACAAGCAACATGGCCGCGCTTTTTCATTCAGTAACATACGTGACTCTATTAGATGTTGCATGTGAACTAACCTTTTATGCATTGAATCATATCAATAACATCTTATTCTAAACAACTTACTGCCAGAAATCAAAAGGTAAACAACAACTAGTGTGGTCGGCCATACTTTTTTCTGACACACCTATTTCGACGCATCTTACATGATACTTGTTACGAAGCTTTTGATTGGCTTAAATATTTGTGCAATCACTGTAAGTAATTAGCTACACAATAACTGTCATGAATGCTGCAATAAAACTTGACACAAAAGCAGATGCAAGTAGATAATCAATATTAAGGCCAAATGATATAAATAAATCTGAAAACATTTTAACATTCATGAACATAAGGGGCTAAGAACATAAATAATCACTCTGTTTTTTTAATACACACTGTCTGATGTTTTTTCTTTCATTTTTCTGGACTGCAGTGTTTACAGAGGAATATGGCACATTTTGTTTTATACAAAACTTTAGATGTACCCAGTGTTCGCAGCCTACTTGACAAGAGAAAAAAATGAAGTGTGTAGTAATGAACGCATTGATATATAATGCGTACACCTTCCAAAACAGTGCATAAAATAGTGCGACTACATATGTCACATGGCAGTGATGTGACCTTGATAGCACCAAAGTCGGCTGCAGACGTACAACAACATTTCCAGTAACTTTTTTAATTTAAGCTTCCACAGGGACGTTTTTAAAATGGATGAAAATTTGCATTAGTAGAAACATTAAAAATCATGTATAGAGTAAATGTAAGTTGATAAATATCTTCAAATCCTGAACTTTCCAACTTTTTTATCGGTAAAAGTAACCATGATGTTTTCTGTCATTACACCGAGTAACTACGTCATCGGAAACCCCAAGTTAATCGAGAACGAGGTCAAAACAAAAATGGCGTCGAAATAGGTGTGCGTAAAATTACGTGGTGCGACGATACGCTTTGTTCACTCGAGAAAGATTCAAAATGGCCGCGTTTTACGTCATCGATGACGTCATTAATGTTTATCTCGGAAGAGGTCTCATAATACTTAAAATTATGATTAATAGCAAAATATACAGACGGGGGATCGATACTGCCCCCGGGTCGGAATTAGACTCAGTTGCTCTATTTTATGTCATGAAAATCACGAAAATATTTGTGGAAGACATTTAGTAAATCTACTATTGTTACGAGTGTAGATCTAGATCTATATAATATTAACAAATTTAATAATAATAAATTATCAGTTAGAAACTTAGAATCTAGATACTTACAACTTATGTAGAGTCTATAAGGCGCCTCGAAAAGATGTTTCTGCTCTGTCGTCATAACACGTGCGATGACGTAGATAAAAATGACGTCATCCGGCCCAGCGCTTTCGGCTGCAGATCTTCACCGCCGCCATTTGTGATATAATACAGCTAAGCCTAAGGTAAATTCACATTTATATTTATGTAAAATCTAAATGTTTTGCGTATTTACACTGTTGTTTAGGCCTAAGAAATTATTTGAATCGATGCCGAGCATCTTTGAGTTGATCTTTCGTCTGTTCTAGTTGTAGGCCTATCATTTTGATTAATAAATATCACTGGTGGTGACTGGTGAAGGAGTTGCTAAAAAAAATTCAGCCCAGAGATGTTTATATGCTGTTATGAATATCTTAGGGTAGAAATCTAGTGGTAGATTTAATAGATCTAAATAAGTTACAATATATCCCTGTTTCTCGTATTCTCGGGGTTTCTCATTAGTCTAAATAATGAGACCTCGGGTAGACCGATTTTACATTTTGATATTTTACGTTGTCTACCTAGAGGCGGAATTTAGATACTTACAACTTATGTAAGTCAAAAAAATATAACGATATTCAACTCTCGAGTACAATTATTTGAACTAGGTTTCTCATATTCTCGTTTCTCGACTTAAAAGTGTCAAATAATTTAATGTTTGTTATTTTCTAAACAGGAACGGTACAAAACTGACACATATGGTGGCATATTTCTGCATACGATACGGATAATAATAAACTTCTCATGAAAAGTTTATGAACTTTCGCGAAAAAACAATACTTTTCGCGAAAATTTGAACAAACTTTACTTAGAGCGGGTGTGGGTAATCCCGAACAGGGGGGTAATTCCGAACACATTTTTCCAATGACATTTTTGTATTCTTGAAAGGCACCAATCTAATCTACGGCGTCACATACAGGATAACAACGAATTCCATATCATATTGCAATGAATGCAAAGTTTTGACGCGCACCTTTTCAAAATAATAGACTAGAATTTATAAGACAGCTTGCATGCATGTCGTTCTTACCTGTTTTCGTATTTTGATGTAAGTAGTATGTAAGGATCTAAAAGTATTGGTTTTTACCGCTGACAATGTTTTGATGGAATTCTTACATCACAAGTGTCCCGTGGGAAGGGAGTTAACTGCATTTCTCATTAAGGAAAACGTTGAAAGATCAAAGAAGCCGTTCGGAATTAGACACACTTGTTAATTAATGTGTGGCTAATTCCAAACAATCAGTGTATGAGGAACAGTTTATCCCAAATAGGTATATATAAAGACTTAATAATATACTATATTTGAAGCAAATAACTAGAGCTAGACTATAAATTAATAAATAAATAGATAAATAAATATATATATAAAAAAGATACAGTAACAAATAAATAAATCTACTACTTAGTAAAATGAGTTCAACTTTCTTTCATTCATATTAGCTCGTTTTAAACATGTGAAATATGATCCGTCTGTGGTAGAGGAGGCGGCGACTGGTGTAGCAATAGCATGAGCTTGACAAGAGTTGCAAGCAGATTTTGGATGCCAAGACAACCCTGCACGACAAGGTCCACGTTACTGCTATGCATGTGAAAAACCCTACATGCACCAATTGTGGATGCAGATTTCATCCTAAATGTGTGGCAGATGAATTACTGGGCTATACAGACGAACTTCCGTTTGAATGCAAATACTGTTGATTTAAACACAGATTCTAAGACATTTTTAACACTGCACACTGCATCATGTATAAGGGTGTTAATACCATATTCAGTTTTTGGACATTAATCATGTAGAAAGTTGTCACAGATGTTGTGCTGTGCTTCTGCAAATTTAGGTTTAGATACAGATGCTCTGTAAATTCCAGTTATATGTTTTGTTTTATAAAGTTTCTTTGTTAAAAATGCAAGTAATACCGTAAAGAATGTCTGTGTTTATCATTGTAAACAAACAAACGTTCTGTTTTTAAGAAGTTGGAACTGTTTGGAATTAGCCCCACTGTTGTTCGGAATTACCCCCTCTGTTCGGAAATACACGTCCAATAGGTAATATCTTCAATACACTATACTGACAATATCTGTATACTTATATAGTTCGGAATTATTCACACTAAATCAGCTGGAATCACTCTATAAACAAGTTGTTTTTAAATGGCAATATAAGTGGGTATTTCCGAACATTCAACATTATTGCTTAACTGTTCGGAAATACCCACACCCGCTCTACTACAGGTTATATTTATTACACAATGGTAGATTCTAATTCAGATGTTTTAAATTCTACAACTTATTTGTGATGAAAAGTCAAATCTAAATCCACTAGGGCTGTCATTGATTGGGTCTTAAGCATATCGACGATACCGATATATCAGAAGACAAATATCGACGATACATCGATATATCTATTATTTAGTTAGATTAACAGCCTATTTGTTCATATGCATACTATATACCTTCCTGTAAATGCTACATTTAGTTTTATTGCCTACTTTTCATATTACAGTTTGATTGTGTTGTATTTGTATTTATGAAATAAAAGAAGTAAATAAAAATTAATAACATCATTAATTTTTATTTTGCCTTCACTCTTCTTTTGCATTTAGCCAAATTTTCAACTTTGTGAACTTAAGTTGTCTTTGAGGGTCTGAGTGTTTATCTGGATAGTTTTTTCTCTCTGTAAAAAATCGATTTTTTCAATCAGCTCTCTGACTTAGCTTTGAATGTGAAAAACGATTTTAATTTAAACAATGACGGATGGCATGTATAAACCGCTAGGCAAAATAATTATATAGAGGATATTTGTTTGTTTGCAGTGAGATATCGAAATATATCATCACCGATAAGGGAGACAATTGAATATTTTCACGAAGGCGGAGCCTTCGTGAAAATATCAGAATTGTCTCCCTTATCGGTGATGATATATTTCGATATCTCACTGCAAACAAACAAATTTTCTTTTTATTTTATGCTAGTTTGTGAAGATCAACGAATTTTCTGTTTATTACGTGCATAAATGTTCATATAAATCCAATATTTCATGACGAAATTCGGATTTATTTAAGCTACCGTGTTACATATGATACAACCGCTAAATTTCCATGGACACTTAGGCACATTAATATCGAATATTGGTGATTAGGTTCATTAAATCAACACGACGCCATTTTGTTTTTAAAAACAAAAACTGCATTTAAATATTTTGTGTAAAAATACACAGTCCGCGGCTAAAAGAGACATTGACAAATGCCGGTAGTTAAGTAGAAGCATATTTAAAACTTTTCGGGTCAATCCGTCAGTTCGTTGAACAACCGGAAGCTTGCTTTGTTTACCAAAACACGCTGAAGGTCAGATTAAAAAACAACACGAAAAAGCTAAACAACTGAGGAATATGCGTAAGTCCTTGGAAAATCAAGCTGCAGAATTAAATATCATAATGGATTCAATAGAAATAGCTAGGAAATATTGATCTAGGAGCTGCATAGCATAACAAAATGGATGGAAGTTGGAACACAACTGGCTGGAGTTGGAGTGGGAAAGCACTTCGACGAAAATGCTGGCATATTACGTAAGGTTGAGTTGATGTCTTGTGATAATTAACTAAGACAACAACCAACTAAATGTGCTGTCGCCAGTAAAATCTACCACACAATAGTAAACCAATGGAAAAAAGTAGAGGAAACACACAATATATCTGTAGCTACATGAATGGCAAGGCCTAGCATTAACCAAGCTGACAAAGGTAACATTATTTCTTTTGCAAATTTAATTATATAGCTAGCCTGTTCTATATAGGATTGTCTAGCAGTTCATGACTCGTGTATGGCTTGAGTATTAGTATAATCCAGTAATTTTAAAGGCAGCAAAGGGAGAAAATTAAAGAATATATTTCAAGGGAGATAATTTATCTGGAAAAAAAAGAAGTTCGGTACAGTGAGTGATATCGATTTATATCTCACTGCTATTTTCCAGTATTTCACCAATAAGCATAAAATAAAAATAAATAGTTACTTTGTCTATATTGAGCATGTTTCAATTCACGTGTTTCCCAACGCTTAAAATTGTCTGTTCAAAATAAAGGATTGTAGTGTAGACTTAGTAGACTTAATAGTATGTTAAAACTAAAGACCACTCATTGGATGTGAAGAGCCTTGTCCAGTGCTCGAAACATGCGTATTCATTTTTGCACAGTTTCCCTATCATTTTCATTAAGACTTCATTTCTCTGTCCTAGTGAGCATGAAACGATCTCCCGCAGCGCCTGTTTTTTCTTTCAGCGGACTTGTTTTTTCTGTTACCTGTAATATCCGCTCTAAATGGTATGCTTGTATCAGATGAAACATTCGACTAATGAGCTAGAGATATTCTGTAACAGTTATTTATTGATGATGAGCTCATTGTTTGATGACATTACATCGCGTTAATAAGTACCATGTATTAAAGTCTAAATGCATGTTTGTTTCATAAAACACATTTCTCTGGAAGAGCTTTTACAAAAGCACCCCCCCCCCCCCCTTAAATCCTATAAACAATTTTTATATCTGTTTTATTTTATCAGATTCTATAGTTATTTTCATATCGATTATGGGTTAACACAAATAGAGCCGCATATCTTTGTACAGCAAACTGATTTAAGTTATAACAAATTTAAAGTATACAATGTATGTAATAATGATCATAGGTAGCATAAATCACTGTCAATGTTATGGTCAGTTGTAATAAATGATATAGACACTAGCATGGTTTAGTTCAAATAAGCTGCCAGACGTGCAAGGTAATTTTACAAAGAAAATCCTTGATGTATTGTTGTCAGGTTCTCATTCATACCTCATCTGTATGATTTGATAAAAATTAATCATTTTCTTGTAGTGGGATTAATGTGTTTATTGCGTGATTATACCCGATGCTAAAAGCATCATTACGTCATGCAAAATATTTGATTGACCGGTTAACGGCCTTTCGTGACAGTTATGAACGAAGCAAAACATGTGAAAAATAAGCTATGGTTTTAACGGATGTTAAACGCATGTGTTATAGTTTTTACTTAATTAAAGATTTAAGAGAAATCTTTAAGATGTTTCTAGAATCAGTGTGAATTCTATGGACTTCGAAAATTATGAGCAACGTAGGCTTCTAAGACTTTATCTGAGCAAAAAAAAAATGCACAGATCACCGCATTCGTTTTTATTCTATATGACATTTTATTACATGTTTTTCAGTGTATTATTAATATATTGGAGTGAAAATATATCTAGTATTTTCACAGTGAAAAATATTAAAATTGGGACACTTTTCTTGATAAACACGCTTAAAAGTGCATTATATATAAATATTAGAATTCACAACCGTCATCTCCCTACATCAAATAATCATGGAAGTTGAGTCCCCTTGCCACTGTAATACTATATTCCGCTTGAACACTTAATTCTTCCACATTTTGTCATTCATCAAGATGTGGTATTATAACAGGTACTTGTAGTCAAATGTTAATTTATTGTCCGTCAGTATTGACCTGTCACTTACACATTCTTCTACGTACATCTCCATAAACCATCCTACAAAATGTCGACTAAATTTTTAAAGACCGGAAAGGTGCTCATTCATTCGCGTACAATTCCAGAAATTGGTGACAGTACACGGGACTAATGATATGTTTCATAAAATATTGCAAGAATAAAAGTAATATCGATTCAATGACACAACATTTATTTTTTACAAAAATGGTATGAACGGAATTCGATCCCATAGTAACGCACGTTGAAGGCGATTGTTTAATTATTTTGGTTATTTGAATTAATGTAGATGTTTTCAGGATACAGATATCGTGTTAATTAACATAATACTATAATAATAATAATAAAACCTTTATTTAATGAAGGTAACATACAAAGTGTACATAACGTGAAAATGAAACATAAACTTATTTTCAGTATGGCCTTCAGTTAACAACAAAAAAGAAAAGAATATATATTGGGATCGAGAAACAACTGCTTTTTAAATCTTGACTGATAGAACATGTATACATGTACACCGCGATTGCCTAGTAGTAGAGTGCCCGCTTCGAAAGTTGGAGGTTGCCTCTCTGAAAACATCATGCCAAAGACGTGACAAATTGTACTAGAAGCTTCTTCGCGTGACCACCAGCATTACCAACATTATGGGGATAGCTCCGGGACTGGCCTGCAAGGTGTCAGAATAATATGAGTTTGTGTGGTATCATGTTACTTCTCTACGCCGTGGTATTCCAGTAAGGCAGTACTACAAAGTCGGGCACCGTGCTCACCAGTGCTGCAAGTATCCAATAACGTCGTGTTTATTACTGAAAACCCGAACAAACAAACAAACACAAACATGCCCACGCACACACACACGCACGCACGCACGCACGCACGCATGCATACATGTAAACGCTACCAGTCGGGGATGTAAGTTATACACCTACTAAATGGCAACTTCTTCATTACTGTACCTACAGTTATTATATCTGTATCAACACTTATCTTATCATCTTTAAATTATCCGAGGCTTTAGATTAAAGCTATCTTCAATAGTTATGCAATGAGACCGTTCACATTCAAAACGGGGCATTTTGTGTTTAAACCAACTGAGGTGTGTGTATAACAAACCGGAATTGTGTGTTTCAACAAAACGGGGAATTAGTGTAAAGACTAAATGAGGTACATATGTTAACTAAATGGGTGCATGTGTATAGTTGAAACGAGGAACTAGCTATTAAAAATAATGCGGAATCACTTGGTGTATAACGTGTATATGAGTAAAGTCAATCGAGGAATTTGATTTGATTTGACGGGTTTAACGCTCGTTTTCAACAGTATTTCAGTTATTTCAGGCGGGCAGTTTACTCAACAATTGTTCTTGGGAACATCCAGTAATAGTCTCCATCCTCCGTAAGAAACTGACAGCTTCCTTACAAACAGAGACATGGTCGGAAGCAGGACTCGAACCAATGCCCCTCAATCAGTGAAAGCTTACGATGATTTAAAATCAGCGACCCTAACCACCCAAGCACAGAGGCGGTCAGTCAATCGAAAGAATTCTATATTCTGTTTGTAAGCTGTACGTCAATCCTTTCAAAATCCAATCAAAGTTGCCAATGTCAAATGTTAGCATTAAAATTACTGTTTTCAGAAGACATAAAATGATCGAAGAACAAGCCAGATACGTGATGCAGAAACACAGTATATCACAAAAAAGTATCTGGTTATTCAACTTTATATTTCAATCAAAAGCTTTACTTACAAAAGCGGTTGAACTTCGATAGTAAGTGAATATTGTATACTGTAGTCCCCACTTACGTTTTAACTAAATTACTAAGCAGACAATTTCTCCTTCAATTCCGTCTAAATGAAAGAACCGATTTACAGACGCAATATTGTAAACGAACATTCTATCATTTGCAGAAGAATACTATTCGTTCCAAAGACAGTTATTACTGAATGTGATTGTAAGTACAATAAAATTAGTATTAAGAATCAAAACATAAAGTGGTTCCTATAAGAATGATTCTGATTAAGGAAAACATCCGTATCCGAGTACACTAAAAATAAACAGACAACGGCCCGATCGGAGTTACGTTTTCACTTTTTGCGCTCCTACCTTTGAAATGTTATATTATTATAATTAGTACATTGTATAAATTTTAACGATTAAAACTTTAGATAGTGCCAGTTGCTATTTAATCGTGCTTAGTTTCAAAAAGAAAAAGTATTACAAAATGGTAAACAAATGACGACCGCAGAGTAGGAAATAAACCCATGACCCTCATGGATATTGTTTCACTATCTGCTTACGAATGAAGGCAACATCTCATGAACTAAAGACGAAAAAGGTATTGAGTTATAGAGGTGATAATATGAATAACATAGATCTGAGGCAAACACATGACCCTAAATCAGGAAGAAAAAAACAGTGACATAGCATTTATTTTTATTTGCACTTTTTCTCTGTAATAGGCTAGTGAAAACTTGGATTTTTTTTTAGAAAAAAAAAAAACATTTACGGATATTTTCAAAGTAATATTTCAGGTTTTATTATGTAGAGGCAAGAACTCCGCAATGACACGCAGTTCCCGATTTGCTTGCAAATTGTTAATTCCTGCCCGAGACAAATCGCAAAATTTAATAATATAAACAAAAAGATGAACAAACATCATTTCGAGGCATATATATTTGGTTAGTGATGTATTTTCATGTTTTTTCTTCTGTCATGTAGAAGCATGGAAACTGATACACAAAGCTGCTGCATTTACCGCAGTATACTAGTATTTTCTATCAAGAGCAAACGTACATGGCTCTTTCAAACAAAGCAAACAAAGGACATGTTGTGTCTGAATGCTCATGTAAAAATCATTCTGATCAAGGATGAGTGAAATGAAAGCAGTCATAGGTATTTCAAATGCATTTGGTATTGTTGTTGTTTTAATATATACTTTCATATCCTAAGATTATATTACATTTATTTTTCCGAGAAAAAAACCCCGAGTATTTCAATGCTATATATACTAGTAAAGCATATATATGCACTGTCAAAACTAAAGATAAATGCACTTGCACTCCTGATATATGCTAGGTTAGTGTGCCGGCGAAAAGGGCAATGTCTTGATCTGTGTTGGTCAGTTAAACTGTGTTGGTCAGTTACGTAAGTACGTATGTCAGTAAATTCTTAATTTTTAGCGGTCCCATTTAGCTAATCTATTCTTCTTTGGGGGCCCTCTTAGGATTAGAATAAAGAGTATTTTGATCATAGTACAGTTTAACAAAGCTGTAAGCATTGATAGTAATTTAACAAACATGTCTAAACATGATAAGCTAGTAGTCCTGTTTACTAATCTAAATATGATAAGGTTGTCTGCCAAAATTTGCCTTGACATATACATATGTATTTGTTTTCTATGTAAATTTCTTATTGCATAGGATTAACATGGAAACCAGTGGCTTCAACTTAATATAAGTATTCTTTACCATTTGACTTCTGTAAGTGCTGGCGAATGTTTTCCATGTTAATTATATGTTATTTTAAAAGTTTCTTACAAGTGCTGTTTTAGGAGTACATTTGTAATTGTGTTGGGGTGCACTTATTGCAGTCTCTTGTATCTATTTTATAAAATGTGCTATATATTGTGTTTTAGGAATGGTTTTATCGTATTGTATTATGATTTGTACATAGAAAAGTCGGATAAAAACATAGTCTATATAAAGTAACAAATATTTAACAGAAATCAAAGAAACTATAAATGCATAAAACAAGAGATATGAAATGGAGTTAGCATTAAAATCCATTCATTCATCGATCAATTTTATATAGTTAAATTTAAAACATGGCAATGAAAAAAATAGGTTTTGATTTCTATTGGCAAACAATTCAATACAATTCACCAGGAATATAAAAAAGACTATCTTTAAATAGTTCACAGTTTGTATTTGATATATACAGTTCAGGATGTTTGCTTTTTCAGAAATATTTCATTTATATAATAAGTATGTAAACAAGTCGACACTTTATACATAAAACATGTCTTCTGGAAAAAAGACGCTTATCATAAATTTCAAATCTTGATCAAAACCTTAAAATTCATGGCCAAAAAAGTGCCACAGACCCGTTTTTGTAGTCATATAATTTTGTTTGTGTAAATTATAGACATTATTTCCAGTAATCCAGGTCCGTTTAAATATATACTTTATGAAACAAAGTTCGACATGATACTGTTAAAAGTCTCTGATTCTGTAAAATAACCAAATATATGATGCTACTTTTTGCAAACTTGTTTAATATGAGTATCCCACTTAAGGTTATATTGAAAGTATGTGTCAAGATTTTTTCGCCTGAACTTTATCCAAAAAACTGAATAATCATTATGTAAAACTGAATAACGTCATTATCTCTCTGAAAGCTATCTATTGTGTGTGTGTTCGGGTTTAACATCTTTTTCAACAATTTTTCAGTCATATAAACGACGGTGTCTATTTGTAGCAGTGAGCACAATGCCCAACTTTATAGTGCTGCCTCACTGGAATATCACGCCGGAGACACGTGACATGATACCCCACCCAGTCACATTATACTGACACCGGGCTGACCAGTCCTAACACTACCGTCTTAATTCTGAGCGCCAAGCGAGGAAGCCGCTAGTATCATTTTACGGACGTTCTACCACTAGGTTACCGAGGCGGTTCAATAAAAATATTTTACTTTTTTTCACGGGTCCGGCAATAAAATATCTTCATGTTCCCATTAACGACTGTACTTGTGTAATGAGAAATCAAGATATCGGTATTAATTCAATACATTACATTTTGCATTTTCTGACACCTAGGGAATTCATCTGTATATTGTTCTGTTTTCGACTTCATCGTCACCGTCGGTACAATCAACAATCTTTTTTTCGCTCTTCTTTCCCCCAAACTACCAAAATTTAGTGCTACCACAATACACATACGATGTGATATATTTTTGAATTAACAGAACTGATTAGCAATTGAGTGAGGTCGCCCCCTTCATTAAACACAATTTTTTAAACGCAGTTTTGATCAAATTTAACTTTTACGGCCCAGAAGTTAAAAAACAACATCACGTTCAGATAACTGTATGCCACATCTATACTTATGCCTATCTAGAATCGTCGATAATTGCATGAGGTAGCTACTGTATGATATAGGTTTTATAATTTTCACGTGTTCTTAATCAGTATTTTAAACGTACTGGAGTCAGATCCTCTTATGCTTTTCTTTGATGTGTAGTAAATAATATCAATAAGTTAATGTACAAATGTTGTTGTTTTTTTCCAAATAATGAATCTGTATTAAAATTCTCTGGCTTTGCAGTATCAATCACTGTTGAACTTACATAGGTAATTGCATTATGAGCTGATTATATGAACATCTTTGGAGGCAATACTACATTTATTTTTTACAAATGCAGCACGGTGATTCAAAAGGAATTAGTATATTTCAGCACCGCGCTTGAAGTTGCAATAAATATACATAACATATAGAGGATATTTGTTTGTTTGCAGTGAGATATCGAAATATATCATCACCGATAAGGGAGACAATTGAATATTTTCACGAAGGCGGAGCCTGAGTGAAAATATCAGAATTGTCTCCCTTATCGGTGATGATATATTTCGATATCTCACTGCAAACAAACAAATTTTCTTTTTATTTTATGCTAGTTTGTGAAGATCAACAAATTTTCTGTTTATTACGTACATAAATGTTCATATAAATCCAATATTTCATGACGAAATTCGGATTTATTTTTTAAGCTACCGTGTTACATATGATATATCCGCTAAATTACCATGGACACTTAGGCACATTAATATTGAATATTGGTGATTAGGTTCATTTAATCAACAAGACGCCATTTTGTTTTTAAAAACAAAACCTGCATTTAAATATTTTGTGTAAAAAATACACAGTCCGCGGCTAACAGAGACATTGACAAATTCCGGTAGTTAAGTAGAGGCATATTTAAAACTTTTTGTGTCAATCCGTCAGTTCGTTGAATAACCGGAAGCTTGCTTTGTTTACCAAACACCCGCTGAAGGTCATATTAAAAAAATCGACACGAAAAATCTAAACAACTGTGGAATATGCGTAAGTCCTTGGAAAATCAAGCTGCAGAATAAAATATCATCATGGATTCAATAGAAATAGCTAGGAAATATTGATCTAGGAGCTGCATAGCATAACAAAATGGATGGAAGTTGAAACACAACTGGCTTGGCTTGGAGTGGGAAAGTACTTCGACGAAAATGCTGGCATATTACGTAAGGTTGAGTTGATGTCTTGTGATAATTAACTAAGACAACAACCAACTAAATGTGCTGTCGCCAGTAAAATCTACCACACGATAGTGAACCAATGGAAAAAAAGTAGAGGAAATTAACATAGATACACGAATGGCAAGGCCAAGCAACCATGCTGTCATTTAGGTAACATTATTTCTTTTGCAGATTTAATTATAGCTAGCCTGTTCTATATACGATTGTCTAGCAGTTCATGACTCGTGTATCACTGTATGGCTTGAGTATTAGTATAATCCAGTAATTGTAAAGGCAGCAAAGGGAGGTAATTAAAGAATACATTTCAAGGGAGATAATTTATCTGGAAAAAAATAGAAGTTCGGCACTGTGAGTGATATCGATTTATATCTCACTGCTATTTTCCAGTATTTCACCAATAAGCATAAAATAAATATATATAAGATGTATATTTTGAGTAGTGTTCCTGAGTGTATATTATAATATTCTCAGTTTATCATTAATATTGTCAAATCAAGTCATTAATATAGAAATAAAAGCGCATAACACAATAAGCCAGAAAAGTTATGCGGTAACATAAATATATAATACTGTCTTATGAACGTAAAAAAGATATTTAATTGGTATAATTGATGAATTAATCAACATAATCTTTTCACTCATGAGCTTATAATGACGAAAACATATGTTAAATTAGTGAAAATAATTTAAACCTTTGTGTGTATGTACTACGAGTTGTATACAGGTAAACTGGGGAACTGCAGTAAATGGCGAAAGATACACACTGATTTCAAATTCTGATTGTGTGTGAGATATGTGTATGACCAGAACCGGTGTACCGGGTAATAAATTTCTATCGCTCAGAATAAGCTCAAATTTCGAGAGATGACTAACTTGAAAGTCAGAAAAACGTGGTATTGTAATGAACTGGGGAATTCCCCGGTTCGAGGCGTATCCCCAGTACGTTTTTGTGTTTTCTTACGAAATTACCCAGTTGGCTGCGTTCACAACCCCCGCATCCCACCACACACACACATACACACACGCACGCGCGCACGCACGCACGCACACACACACACACACACACACACTTATTTCTGGTAGTATTATTTCACAAAGAATTGTGACTGTGAAGCTCTGCATGACTAGAGTGGCCATCTTTGATCAATTTCTATAACATCTTATTTTCTTACATTGTTGTCGGTTCATTTTAATTAACTATTGTTTAATGTTCCCGTCCCTCAAGCTTAATAGTGCATATGACATCTAATCTTGAAGGGATTTGGTTATAATCTAAATCCTTGATAACTGATACATGGCAACGGGTCCAATGTTAACAATTCTCCTAGTAAAAACCATGGATATTAAAAACATCATTCTTGTTGATTTCCTGAACATGTCAACCCAGTACCGAGCACAGATTGGTTAAACTATAATGTCATTGACTTCACCTAAATATTTCTCATTATTACCGTTTATTATTGTCAACATATTTTTTTCGTAATCGCAATTTATACGTTAGATCTCACTTCTGCAGAAGCTGACGAGATGTTTATGACGCCTTCCAGCAGCATAGAAATAAGACGACAGTAAAACGCATAAAATACAACATTAAAATACCACTTATTAAATTTAATTGCTGCAAGTAAACATTATATGAGGCTCTCTTTTTGTGCAATTTATTTTGAATGGAACACAATTACTTTTCCTTTTTTGCAGAGACATGGATGTAATAATTTATTTCGTTTAAACTTTGCTGTTTTTTTTTCAGTTAAAATAACTAGAAAATATTCTGCTACGAGGGTCATCCAATACGTTCTGATAATGGTCCCTAACCTTTTCATCTTATATCGCAAAGTAATAAAACTTGGCACGCATGGCCATTAACTATTACGCTATTAATTGACGCCGAATACATGCATGTTCGTCATATGACGTCATCACGCTGTGACGTCATTTGGACGTCGCTTTAGCGTCATGGCCGCGGTAAGTCAAGCTGAACAGCGTGTGTACATAAAAATTGAGTTTTAGAGAGGGAAAACAGGAAAGGAAATCCATGAAAATTTATCAGAAGCTTGTGGTGGATCTGCAGTGTCATTTAATACAGTCTATATGTGGATAAAACGTTTTGCCGAAGGAAACTTTGACATTTCCGATGATCCCCGCAGCGGACGACCGATCGAGGCTACAGACAAGTTTCATGTTGAAAAAGGAAACTGTTGGATGAGGATAGACGTTATACATGTGAGGAGTTAGCTGAGGGTGTTGGAATTGCTCATGGATCAGTTCATACGATATTAACGAGGTATTTAAAAATGTGGCGGGTTTCGGCGAGGTGAGTCCTTCAGCACTTGAATCGGGACTAAATGACAAACAGGGTAGTAGTTGCAGAAAAACATTTAAAGCGGTATGAAGATGAAGGTGATAGGTTCCTAAATAGTATTGTTGCAATAGATAAGACGTGGTTACGAAGCTATGAACCTGAACTGAAATCGCAATCTTCAGAATGGCATACTATTCGGTCACCAAGGCCTGCAAAATTCCGACGAAAACAGGGAAATCTGAAACAGATGGCAATTATGGCATATGATAATGGTGGTGTATTGGCCACAGACTAAGTTCTCCTTGGACAGACAGTTAACGGAACGTATTATGCAAAATATTTGCAAGAGAAATTTAGGCCAGATATACGAAAAAATCGACCCGCACTCTTAAATACGGGAGTACTGTTGATTCATGACAACGTGACGCCGCATAAATTAGACACGGTGACGTCACTAATTATGGAATATAAATGGGAAATATTATCGCATCCGCCGTATTCTCCAGACTTAAGTCCATGTGACTATGACCTGTTACCCAAATTAAAAATGCCGCTACGGGGAGTTCGTTTCGATGATCTAGAAGACTTGAAAGTTGCCATGGCCAAGGAACTGCGAAACATCTCCGATGGTTGCCTAGCAACGGGAATCGCGGATCTTCCGAAGAGATGGAATGCGGTAATCCGAAACAGGGGTCAATACTTTGAAGGAATATAGTACAGGTATGACACTATTTGTTATAATTTGTTCACTATAAGGCCATTATCAGAACTTATTGGATGACCCTCGTATCATGTAGGCAAATCAAAATATTCTTGCATTAAGGTAGTTCCGCACGTTTGATAAACCGGAAGTGATGGCGTAACGTCATTTATCCGGAAAACGTGGAATAAATCCTGGATTCGGCGTACGGAAATGAAAATCATTTTATGAATTAATAGCAACCTATGAGTAAATATTTTACAATGGTACTGTTACTGTCTTTCTAAAGTTAAAATATGATATTAAAACATCTGACACGTTAAAAATTCAAAATAATGTCTTAGAATTAGCGTAAAAAGTGCGGTTCACATTAATCATTGTCATATATCACAAAATTAAGCACACGGACCTATACATTTTATTTCACCACATTATAGGTCATATGTTTATTTACAACTGTGGGAAGTTTCATTAAATTCTACATTGTAGGAAAAAATATATTCGCGAAAATGTTATGAAAGTTATGATTTTCCCATAGACTTCCATTATGAAAAATTGCGTGAGGTCTAATTTTTTCAAATCAGTCTAGAAAAAAATCAAGCACACGACCCTATCTTTTTTATTTGCTGAATTTTCTAGGTATATTGTGAAATTTCGAAAAATCAGAGTTTAATCAAATTCTACATTGTATAAAAAAATTCGATCCAAACGTGCAGAACTACCTTAAGGGATTGAGCTACGGGTCTTACGAAAACAATGAAGACAAAGTATTTCAAGATAAATTATCAGGATATTTTTGCTATACATGTATTCCTTTAGAACGATTTGAAATATAATTACTGACAATTAGCGTGTTAGGGAAATATATGAAAATAGTTGCTTTTAATTTTATTTCCATTACAAATTGAAAAGAGTTTGTCTTGACATACCAAAAATATACTGCCTTGATTATAAAGCTTGATATGGAATGTCGCAAAGAACGAGTTCCTTCATGAACTATAGGATAAGATGGCAGGACATTTTTTATAGCCGAGGTAACTTGGGGTCTTTTTTCGACTTAGACATTTGTCTTTAATGAAACACTGAAAAAAAAAATTACAAAGAGAAACATATGATTGATTTTTATGTTCATAATATGCATGATATGACCAAACATCAGTTTTGAAGAAAGATCACCTTTAGCCAATATCTGGAGAGCAGTCCCATTAATAAATATGTTTAAACTACTAATAGTCTTCAAATAATTGTATTGAACCTATATCATTAAAGCGTACATTATGAGATCAAAAGTCAAAGGAGTGTTTCAGAAACATAATATCAGATGCAACACGTCACATAATGAATATTATGATCTTAAAGACAAATAAATAATTTCTCTTAATATTGAAAACAACTGTGAAGTGTATGTCCTATGCTGTGTGGCGTAACGCGTGCAAATATATTACTATTGGTGTGTCATTGTTGTTTATCTTTTGCAATATCCGCTATTCCAAAGAGTAAACAACATTTATAACAGTTTTATCGAGAAATAAATGACCTTCTGTTGTTATACGTAGTAACAAGTTGCTTTTTTGTATTTTTTTTTTTGGCTAATCGTAGATGCTCACCCTAATCCTCTTTTTTCAAGGAACCTGTTCATAGAATGAGTGAATACCGTTTGATATTCTTTATTTCAATGTAATGCAAAAGTAATTTATATCATCTGCAAAGCAGAATGGTGCAGTTATGCATCTGGCAGTCTTCAAATTGTTTATTTGATTTTCTCATACTTCTAGACATATTGTTCCTTACTTTGAAACATATATGCAAACAACAGATTTTTTTTCAAATCACAGATCACAGACAAATAAAGCGCTACCAAAACCATAAGCAATAATAATAAAATAGTAACAATTATATGCATTTTCCATGCCTAGACAAATCTGCATAGTTTGGAGGAAATGAAAAGTACCTGGTTATTTAAACCTTTAACTAAGTTTGAGCAGAGTTATCTCCATCTTATCAATCAAAACATTTTATCTATGTTCAGAAATAATCGGTATATTACTTGTTCAGATTATGAACTTTAATTCAAACTAAACTGACGTTTGTATTGTAGGTTAAAATTCTATTTATTTTCATTTTTCGTTCGATTTTATATTAGGGGAAATTTTAGTATCAGCATATTTCCGTCATTTCTGTGTTGAAACAATTAAAAATATCCATGTATTCCTATTCATTTGGTAGACTTTAATTATGAATTGTTAAAGCCTTTCAAATACAAACAGATGTTATAAGTAAACTGCTCTGTAAGAAAAATCTGTGGCGAAGCTGCATTTATTTCACTGGAGCAATATGCATAAAACGTGTTGTGTCACTTCATAAGGTGAAATAATAATACAAATGTAAAGTATATGGAATAATTATGGTAAGTATCACAACCAGCCTTGCAACATATTCATGATGCTTAAACGTTATGGCATAATTTTCTTGATCCGGTTCAGCAATATAATAATTTGCAATCCTGTTGATATATTACACCAAGAAGTGTGTATATTTATGATGAATTTATAACAACATGATAGCATGCCTGTTTTGGCTTGTAAAATTGGTGTTTCGACTGACGGTTTAATTGCACTTTATTGATTTTACGACAAATGCCAAGTGTATTTATGTTTCTGCACCTGAATTTCATACAAAATAGATATGTTATTTTGATGCTATAAATTCACCCTTTGACACGTATACAATAAACTGTTGAACTGATTTTAATTTTTAAATATACAACATTTAATGTACTTACAATTTATTAAATTGATCGAACTGCTCGGTCGCCCAGAAAATTTAACGGTGAAAAAACTTAGCTCGTGCTGCATTATTTTTATCAATCGTATGGAGTACTTTGCAGTCCTCCATCACGTTTTATTTGGAAAAGCGACACATGACTTAACCTGAATCCAGCAATCAAACAATTCTCTTTTTCCCTATATTTCTATTAAACAAACTGTGTTTCTCCTTATGTGCTCTTAAGTAGGATTACATCTACACTATGCACATTACCTTTTCACCATTTACGTGTTTCGCAACGCTTAAAATTGTCAGTTCGAAATATACTTATTAGGATTGAAGGATTGAAGTGTATATTTACATGTTAACAATATGTTAAAACTATAGACCACTCTAACATAATAACACTTCATATAAAAGAGCTGTGAACCAATAGCTCTAAACTAGACAATAAGAAATTTTAAGGATTTTGATTATGATTAACACAGAATAAAAAGCTCATTGCCAAGTGCTCCCAATGCGCTGAAGTTAATTTTGCACAGTTTCCTAAATATTCTCATTAAGTCTCAATTTCCCTGTCCTAGTGAGTATGAAACGATCTCTTGCTCAAACCTCATCTGTATGATTTAATAAAAATTAATCATTTTCTTGTAGCGGGATTAATGTGTTTATTGCGTGACATACCCGATGCTAAAAGCATCATTACGTCATACAAAATATTTGATTGACCGGTTAACGGCCTTTTGTGACAGTTATGAACCAAGGAAAACATGTGAAAAAAATAGGCTATGGTTTTAACGGATGTCAGACGCATGTGTAATAGTTTCTACTTTGTTAAAGATTTAAGAGAAATCTTTAAGATGATTCTAGAATCAGTACCAATTTTATCGACGTCAAAAAATATGAGCAACATAAGTTTCTAAGACTTTATCTGAGCAAAAAATAAAATGCACAGATCACCGCATTTGTTTTTATTCTATATGACATTTTATTACATGTTTTTCAGTGTATTATTGATATGTTGGAATGAAATATATCTGGTATTTTCACAGTGAAAAATATCAAAGTTAGGACCCTTTTCTTGATAAACACGCTTAAAAGTGCATTATATATAAATATTAGAATTCACAGCCGTCATCACCTTAAATCAAATAATCATGGAAATTGAGTCCCTTTGCCACTGTAATACCATTTTCCGCTTGGACACTTAATTCTTTCACATTTTGTCATTCATCAAGATATGGTATTATAACAGGTACATGTAGCCAAATTATGTTAATCATAATTTATTGTCCGTCAGTACTGATCTGACACTTCTTCGCACTTATCTACGTACATCTCCATAAACAATAGTAAAATCTTAAGGACCGGACAAGTGTTCATTCATTCGCGTACAATTCAAGAAATTGGTGACAGTACACTGGATAAATGATCTTTATAAAATATTGTAAGAATAAAAGTAATATCGATTCAATGACACAACATTAAATTTTTACAAAAATGGTATGAACTGAATTCGATCCCAAAGTAACGCACGTTGAAGGCGATTGATTAATTATTTCGGTTATTTGAATTAATGTAGATGTTTTCAGGATACAGATATCGTGTAAATTAACAAAAAAGAAAAGAATATATATTTTAAATCTTTACTGATGGTACATGTATTTTGGAATAACATTATTACAAACCTTATTACAAATATCTGGCAGACCCTACCCCCCCCCCCCCCCCCCCCCCCCCCCCCCACACACACACACCGCGATTGCCTAGTAGTAGAATGTTGGAGGTTGCCTCTCTCAACACATCATACCAAAGACGTGACAAATGGTACTACAAGCTTCTTCGCGTGACCACCAGCGTTACCAGCATTATAGGGATAGCTCCGGGACTGGCCAGCAAGGTGTCAGAATAATATGATTGGGTGTAGTATCATGTTACTTCTCTACGCCGTGATATTCCAGTAAGACAGTACTACAAAGTTGGGCACCGTGCTCACTAGTGCTGCAAGTATCCAATAACGTCGTGTTTATTACTGAAAACCCATACAAACCAACAAACAAACGCAAACATGCGCAAACACACGCACGCCCCGCCCCCTCCCCCACCACACACAATTATTTCCGGTAGTATTATTTCACAAAGAATTGTGACTGTGAAGCTCTATATGATTAGAGTGGCAACCTTTAATCAATTTCTAAAACATTTTGTTTTCTTACATTGTTGTCGGTTCATTTTAATTAACTAGTGTTTGATGTTGCCGTCCGTCAAGCTTAATAGTGTATATGACATCCAATCTTGAAGGAATTGGTTATCATCCAAATCGCCGATAACTGACATATGGCAACGGGTCCAAAGTTATTAATTCTCTTAATAAAAATATCACGGATATTAAAATCATCATTCATGGAAAACTATTTTTGTTGATTTCCTGAACATGTCAACACAATACCGAGCACATAACTATAAAGTCATTGACTTCATCTAAATATTTCTCATTATTAACGTTTAATATTGTCAACACATTTTTTCGTAATCGCAATTTATACGTTAGATTTCACTACTGCAGGAGCTGACGAGATGTTTATGACGCCTTCCAGCACAATAGGAATAAGACGACGGTACAATGCATAACATACAACATTAAAATACTACTTATTAAATTTCATTGCTGCAAGTAAACATTTTATGAGGCGCTTTTTGTTCAATTTATTTTGAATGGAACACAATTACTTTACTTTTTGTGCAGAGTCATGGGTGCAATAATGCATTCCGTTTAAACTTTCCTTTTTATGTTCACTTAAAATACAAATAACTAGGATACATTCTGCTATTATGTAGGCGAATCAAAATATTCTTGCATAAAGGGACTGAGCTACGGGACAAAATATTTCAAAATAATTTATCAGGACATTTTACTATATATGTTTTCCTTTAGAACGCTTTGAAATCTAATTACTGACAATTAACATGTTGGAGAAATACATAAAAATAGTTGTTTTAGTAATATTTCCATTAAAATTTGAAAAGGGTTTGTCATGGCGTACCAAATGCAAAATGCCTTGATTATAAAGCTTGATATGGAATGTCGCTAAGTACGAGTTCCTACATGATCTACAGGATAAGATGGTAGGAAATTTTTAATAGTCGATGTAACTTGGGGTCTTTTTTCGACTTAGACATTTGTCCTTAATGAAACATTGAAAAAATAAGATTACAAAGAGAAACATAAGATTTTTATGTTCATAATATGCATGATATGACCAAACATCAGTTTTGAAGAAAGATCACCTTTATCCAATATCTGGAGAGCAGTCCCATTAATAAATATGTTTAAACTACTAATCGTCTTCAAATAATTGTATTGAGGACGCTCGCTACAGTTTCGTAATTTTTTTCTCAATAATAGATTTTGATGAAATGTTTTGTATTAAAAGATCATGTTATGGTGTATTGAAAAATGAAATAAAAATACGAGGTCAGGAGCTTCGTTTCAATTTAATTTGCCCCTAGATATGGTGCTATTTTAAACACTTTTCAAAATTTCTGTAATCCTAAAATATCTTTCAGTAAAGTACAATACTCAGCATAAATTTGTAAAGAAAGGAATACTTGTTCAGCAGACCCAAGGGCTATTTTTGCATATTTTTGTTAGTTTGAAGTTGGTACTTCTGTTATTTTATCGAGATTCACATAATAGAATTTAATCAACCTCTGCACTTACCTTTGGTTATGTCTACCTAACCTAAAACAAAAAGAAAATTGATAGGTCACCATATTAGATTTCGCTTAAATCAAATTACAACGAGGTGGAGTGTGGCGGGCATTTATACAACGCAGGTTGGTACGAAATACTCTTTTAGTGTTTGAGCAAATGACTTAGAAATATATATATATAGTTACCAAATGGCAGATTTCTTAAATAATAAGCGGATTTTAAGATGTTTCTGAAGCATTTTGATAGCATAGAACGATGAAAGTTTCCGCCCTTTTTTAACAAAACCTATAGTTTACGAATGTACGGTACGGGATTAGAAACAGCCGTGACTCAATGCAGAGTTGGAGCGCTGGTATAGATAACATACTCCAGTATATGTCGGATTGAAGCATACTTTAAATGTATATATTTCGTAACCATGGTGATACTTACCCTAACCTTTAGTCAGTATATTATACATTTTGTACATTAAATGCATGCGAACATACAATAATCTTCGAATTTTTGCCGTACGCGACATTAAATAATCACTTCCGTGCATGCACAGAAGACCGCTCCAAGTCTGCAGTGAGCTACATCGATTAGAAACTGGCACGGTGTTGGGGTAAATATCGACCCGTCCGGAAAAACTGTAGCGAGTGCCTTTGAACCTATGTCATTTAAGCGTACATTATGAGATCAAAAGTCAAAGGAGTGTATCAGAAACATAACATCTGATGCAACACGCCACATAATGATCTTAAAGACAAATAAATAATTTCTCTTAATACTGAAAACAACTGTGAAGCGTATGCCCTACGCTGTGTGGCGTAACGCGTGCAAATATATTACTATTGATGCGACACTGTTGTTTATCTTTTGTAATATCCGCTATTCGAAGGAGTAAACACAACATTTATAATAAGAGTTTTATCGAGAATTCAATGACCTTCTGTTGTTATACGTAGTAACAAGTTTGTATTTTTGCTAATCGTAGATGCTTTCCCTAATCCTCATTTTTCAAGGAACCTGTTCATAGAATGAGTGAATACCGTTTGATAACCTTTATTTCAATGTAATGCAAAAGTAATTTATTTCATCTGCAAAGCAGAATGGTGCAGTTATGCATCTGGCAGTCTTCATATTGTTTTATTTGATTTTCTCATACTTCTAGATATTTTAGTCCTTACTTTGAAACATATATGCAGACAACAGATATTTTTCAAATCACTGATCACAGACAAATAAAGCTCTACCAAAACCATAAGCAAAAATAATAAAATAGTAATAATTATATGCATTTTCCATGCCTAGACAAATCTGCATAGTTTGGAGGAAATGAAACGAACCTGGTTATTTAAACCTTTAACTAAGTTTGAGCAGAGTTAGCTCCATCTTATCAAAACATTTTACCTATGTTCAGAAATAATCGGTATATTATTTGTTCAGATTGTGAACTTTAATTCAAACTACTAAACTGAAGTTTGTATTGTAGGTTGAAATTCTATTTATCTGAAGACAGTTGACAATCGGCATTTCTCGTTCGATTTTATATTATTGGTACCGTTGCCTGAGGGGAACATTTTGAAAAAGTTTAGTATCAGCATATTTCCCTCATTTCTGTATTGAAAGAATAAAAAAAAACATGTATTCCTATTTATTGGTAGACTTTAATTATGAATTTATAAAGTCTTTTAAATACAAACAGATGTTATGTCTAAACTGCTCTTTAAGAAAAATTAGTAGCAAAGCTGCATTTATTTCAATGGAGCAATATGTATAAAACGTGTTGTGTCACTTCATAAGGTGAAATAATAATAATATCTTACTAGTTATCTGTCTTGCTGAAAATGTGATTAAATCGGTTTCCTTAAATTAATCGAGATTTTATTTGCCAGCCTTATGGGTAAAAGAGATGTTAAATGTTAAAAAATAAAACTTAATCCACTAACCGGTTCACAAATATTTCAGAAATTGTGTGCATCATAAATAAATGGTACTGGTTTATGTTGATGATGTACAAGGTTAAACATTAACGAGATATCGTTAGAGGTGTTGCACATTCCACTACCTCTCATAAACAGACACTATCAAACCGAGTCTGCTATAATTTTATTTGGTTGCATTCTATGCTTCCAAAAGATCTTCTTACAGATTTTATAGACTTAAAACCAAAGTTAACAAGCAAATTCGATGAAATTTGTATCCTCCGCTGAATGGGTTTGTGGTGAGGAATGGCAAAGAAATATATCCGGCAAAATATTAAGGATGTTACTAAGAAGCAAATAATTTCATTAGTCAGGATCAATTTAACAGAAATCAAATGTTCTAAGTGTACATGATACATGTATGTTACGTTTAAAATTTGATCCTGAGTAATGAAAATATTTTGAATGGAATATGTTCACTGTAATAAGCTTAGCTTTTAGAATTGTATGGAGTTATATGAAATGTGAGCTTGAAGTGTAACTAGAACGGAATATTGTATTCCAGTAGTTTGGCACCAAGTGCTGCTGTTTAACATGTACATTTGAACTTAAAAGAACAGATGTCCTTTAAAGAGAGCACAATAAAGTATGTAAGACATCTGGAACGTGGATGGTGGTGGGTTGAAGGGGAGGGTGGGTAGTTGTGGTTACAACTTCAAATACTGATAAATATTCATAGAAGGTTTAAAAAAAGTGGGGGCTGGGGGTTGGGGGTAGGGGGTTGTGGTAGGGGGAAAGGGTATGATAGGGGTGACCGGGGGTGAGGGTACAAAACTTCACATGTGGGGGGATGCTGCATCGGGGTGTTGGGATGACTGTGTGAAGGAGCGAGGTGGGGGAAGGATACAACTTTGCATGTTGATAAATAATCATGGATCGTTTGAAATAAAAAAGAAGGAATGAAAATTCCTCGTTTATTTTTGGTGTGTGTGTGGGGGGAGTGGGGAGTGGAAGGGGTTGTAACCAGGGCGGTGGGGGCGGCCGGGTGTGGGTACACAACTTCACATGTCGATAATAAATGTTCACGGAAAAAATGAAAGAAATTTAATGAAATTCTACAAATTGGTTAGTTTATTATGTACAAATATGTGGATTTTTAAATAATTAAAGGGCAATAACTCTAAATTACTGAAGAGATCCTGACAAAATTGTGTGTGCATTACCATATTATGATGATCTAAATTCAATTCAAGTTTTATAGTTCTAGGTCAAATACGTCACAAGTTATGAAGCAGAAATTGCCATATTCAAAATACCCTAATATAGTTAATACTAGTAACTTCTAAGGGCTATACCTCTAATGTTACTTGAACAATTTGACGGGCCATATTTGCCTATAGTGGTAAGCATGAACATAAAGCTTTATTTAAATATTCCCAACCACTTCCTAGATATCACTCCGGAAGGAAAGGCGGACGGACAACGCCAAACCCATATCCTTCCGCCTTCGGCGGAGGATAAAAACGGGCATTTCTTCAGTTACATAACAAAGGAAAGAGTATGTTGAAAGATATTGAACTAATGTCAAACGCTATCTCCAGAGAATAATATGCCAGATGTGGCAAGACAAGAAGCAAAAGCTCTGATATTTAGATATTTTTGTATTCATACAATTTCATACATATGTGCATGTGCATAATCATGGAGGTGATGTACATGTAAAGACCGGTCAGTTTGCGTTGCGTCTTATTATATTTCCTCAATATTTTCAGAGCAAAACAACATGACAATTCGAACACGTACTGTAATCTCAGTGTAGTTTAGTTTGACACATCTTCAAACTTATTCCAGAAGCAAAGCCACTGGTGAGAATACTATTATAATTTTAACCTCACCAAAGAAAACCAAACATAATTTTGTATGAATTTATGGAGAGAAAAAATCAAACTTAACGGCACTTTTAAGCTTGTTTTCAGTGTCAGATTAAATATTCCCAATCAATAGCCCTATAATACGGACCAAACGGCAACGTAATATCCGTTTGTCAATCAAGTATTGATATGGTCGCCATATTGGAAAAAACATGCGGATATGTGCCATTTCAGAAACAAATACTGGATTTGTTTTAACTCATGTCTAGATAAAGTGCTATATTTCATTTCGCTGTTGACAAGGCCATAGCAGATACGGATAATGTTTCGTTCATTGTGTAGTCTGAATCGGACAACGGAAGAATTGACTGCAGCTGGTATGTGTTCTGAATAAGGAAATGGTATTTTTGCCTACCTACATCGAAATAAACTGTTTTTATGATTTATTGATTAAATGACAGTTTTTGTCAAACTGAACGTTAATTATCCCAATCATGTTCAAATCTAATGCGTGACAACTAAAAATACAGACCCTAGCACTAAGAACAAGTACTTGTAAATCATAATCATATGATCATATGATTAGTTTTTTTCTGCTAATTATACAAGTCTCACATTAAGACAGAAGCTAAAATGTATTCTAATATGCTTTTCTTTGATAAAACACTCTTATGCTAGAATGACGTCAATGTTTTTGGGGTGTTTTTTGCGCACAAGAAAGAGCGCTACTATATTTTATCTACTGTTTAAGATTAAGGGCATATTAGAATCGGGATTCCGTGTTTTAACACTATTTATACACTCGGGTGGTAATACATCGTACAATTAATTTCACTTGGGCTCCGCCCTCGTGAAATTACTACGCCCGACGTATAACCACCAATTGTGCAATCGTGACTTTTAACTAATAAGCATGAATGTATAAATTTCCAAAAGGTACTGATTTAATAATCAATGCTCGTGTTATTACGACTACTGAATGAATAACTGTAAACTAGACAATTTACAATATAAAGCATGTATTAATGCTAAAAGTCAGGGTTTGGGCTTCAAGGCTGTCTGTCGTAAGATGGAAAATCCTTCCTGTTTACAGTCATAAGTACACAATGTATTTTTATCAAACTGTGTTAATGACCGATAATGTGAAAAACAAAACAAATAAATGTAAAGGAAATGTGACAGTCTATCTTAAGGATTATTTACGCAATACATCTAGTAAACCTGCGTTCCAACATGTATCACGTTTTTATCTCTAATTTCATAATTAATTGAGAGGTAAAATGATTCGTTATTTGACCGTAGTAATCCTCTGTACAACAACAAAGAAAAAGACAAGAAAAGACTGAATGCAATTACCCCACTTTGCACAACCAAATCAAAAATACAAACACACGGACCCGCACGCACAAACACACACACGCGCACACATACGCACGGGTTTTTTCATTAGACGCTGTATTTCATACATATTTCATGTTTTATTTAGTACATCGTCTTTGATAACAAACTAAAAGGCAAGACTAACGTTTTGAAACATGCAATAAGCATTTGAATATTTTATGAAAAATATGCCCCAGTCTTCGGAAACTGATACTTTGTTGACATATGTACACGTTTAATGTAGTTAACGTTTTAATGCCAACGATAAATGACATTACGCACAAGGTTTCAGAAATCCCATGTCCGGAGCCCGGGGGCTACCAGAAAATTATGTCGGGCTACTAAATTTTTTCAGAGCGTGTCCGGCGGGCTACCTTGAAACTCCGTATCGAGTAGCCCGGAAATCAATAATTTAGTCTTCAAATATAATTTTGATAGTAACTGTTGTCTATAATCCCCTTGTTTATCAAGAGATACATGCCCGAGGCTTTAATTATCTTAACACCTACTGTCACAATCGGCAAACAATTAACCGTTTAATCGTACCCGCAGGCAATTGTTTACAAAAACATGTGCAAGATTGATTTTAGACTGATCCAGTCACATCAAAGACGCTGATCGGTATTGTTTAAAACAATATGCAATCCAGTCTTAAAATTACGTCATTTTAGCGCCACCTGCCAAAGTGTACTTTCGGTTTCGCTGACCTCAATATTTATCGAGTGATCAGAAAGAACAGATGTTTGATTTTGAGGTATTTTAGTTGCCTACACTGATTGTTTATGCTTTCCAATTTAAGTACTTGCCTAACATGCAAAAAATAATCGACCATGATTTTGCAAAATATCAGACAGTATACAGAATTTTGAACAAACATGAATTCGGATAAGTGAATTCATACACAGTGTCAAGAAACTGAGAGACATTATATACGCGGTTCTAGTCTATTTATTAAACCAGGCAGATGTTTAGAATAAGACAGGATCAACTTTAAATAATTTTGAGATAAATTACGATTCATACAGCTCTAAGTTAATAAGTAAGTTCTAAGGAATTTGCAAGTTTATAAAAATTGATTTGCATTCCTTTTTTATTGCCATGTTGCTATAAATATCAGGAGTACTCCTCATAATATTTCACAGTTTAAAAACATGTAGTTTTATCTTTTAAAATTAGCAAAAGGAGTAAGGATAATTGCTATTTAAGAGAACAAAATTTATAACAATGTGCGTAAGGCTAAAATTATGAAACCTCTAATAATTTAATCATTCCATCCACTGTAGTATAGAAGCACATAGTAAATAAACCGAAATGACCATTGCCAAATAAACTTAAATGTTTGGGCTACCAGATTAAAATTTTGGTAGCCCAATGGGCTACCAATAAATTTGCAAATTTCTGAAACCCTGTAAGCATGTTATGTCTTAAAGAGAAATATCCAATGACAATAAAGGGAAAGGAAAATTTACTTCAAGCATTTGACATGTTTCGCTTTTATTCTATTTGCAAATGACATAAGGTACAACGGAGTTGCAGAAAGGATACAGGGAGTACATATTAACCCTTTCAGAATCAATTATACATGGACGTCTAAACATGAGAAGTGAACAAAAAAACGTGGTGGTTGTCAGAGACCATGTGGCAACCCAAGGAAATAAAACATCATACAGGAAAAACCACGTTTAGATAATAAAACATCATGTAGGAAAAGCCACGTTCAGAAAGAAAATAAAACATCATATAGGAAAAGTCACGTTCAGACAATAAAACATCATACAGTAAAAGCCACGTTCAGACAGTAAAATATTATATAGGAAAAGCCACGTTCAGACAATAAAACATCCTATAGTAAAAGCCACATTCAGACAATAGAATATGATGTAGGAAAAGCCACGTTCAGACAATAAAACATCTTGTAGGAAAAGTCACGTTCAGACAATAAAACATCATGTAGGAAAAGCCACGTTCAGACAATAAAACATCATACAGTAAAGGCCACGTTCAGACAATAAAATATCATATAGGAAAAGTCACGTTCAGACAATAAAACATCATGTAGGAAAAACCACATTCAGACAATAAAACATCATGTAGGAAAAGCCACGTTCAGACAATAAAACATCATGTAGGAAAAGCCACGTTCAGAAAATAAAACATCATGTAGGAAAAGCTACGTTCATACAATAAAACATCATGTAGGAAAAGCCACGTTCAGACAATAAAGCGTCATACAGTAACAGCCACGTTCAGACATCAAAATATCATATAGGAAAAGTCACGTTCAGACAATAAAACATTATGTAGGTAAAGCCACGCTCAGACAATAAAACATCATATAGGAAAAGCCACGTTCAGACAATAAAACATCATGTAGGAAAAGCCATGTTCAGACAATAAAACATCATATAGGAAAAGCCACGTTTAGACAATAAAACATCATTTAGGAAATGAAATGCCTAATCCTAGAATTAAATGTCCACGACAGTGTACACACATATATATATGAATGACAGACAGTCAATGTAAAGCATATAGACAACCTTATTGATTAACCATTGAACACAGTGAACACAAGGTATTAGAACGGTCAGTGGCAAAAAAAAAAAGCAACAAAAAAACACTAACGATTTGAACCCGCGTATGGTGTAACAAACCTACTTTTAACTACCTATAATACTCCAAAGTTATAATGTACAGTTTACATAAAAGTTATCCTCAGAAAGTGAATCCTTTGAATATATAAAAATATCTAAAATCAGTAAACAAAAGCAAATCATACGGTCAAAAAGATTTGACTTCCATTTTTTTATAGAATCATTCACTCTAAGAATAAGCGTTGCGAAACTTTTTTTCGGACTATTATTTTTAGTTTTCCAACGCATTAAAGAAAGTACAAATAGTTAAAGCCAGTCAAGATTAATCGTTCCTGTCAATAAAAAACTCTTCTAAATTTGGTGTTAATAGATGCAGCTGCATTTTTGTTCCTTAAGGAAAGTGAAACAATTAATATCTTGAAAAGAAAACTTTTATTCAACGACTTTTATGTCCTTATTGACAGAATCATACCAGAAAACACTTTAATTACGGATGCAATGCATTTTAAGATAATAGTAAACAAGTTAATTGACAAAACCGGTTGATTAGGAACTAATGCTTTAAATTCGCAAATCCACCACATGATTTCGGTTATACATTTTACTCTTTGTCTGCGGGTAATTGCCGTAGGCGGTCTTTCGCAATTTTTAAAGTCAGTCAAACTAAATAATTACTGGCAATGATAAAACTCTTCTAGATTTAGTGTTCATAGGTGATGCTGCATTTTTGACTTTCATGTCCTTATTGACGGAATCACAGCAATAAATCAATCTAGGTACGGATGCAGTGCATTTTCAGATAATAATAACATGTTAACTGACAAAACAAGAAATAACGCCTTGAATTCTTATTTTATTGCACTACATGATTTCGGTTGTGTATTTTATACAATTTCCATCTTTGTCTCTGGTTTTGCAATTGCCGTAGGAGTTCTTTCGCACTTTGTTATTATATTCAATTGATGTAAAAACTGCAAAGTCAGCGAAAGCAATAACAATAAAAATAATCCATGTCCCGTTAGAACAAAATGCAAATACAAGATAAAGAATGCATGTCCCGTGGTAACAAAAAGAAGTTTAGTTGTTGAATATCACAAATGAACAAAGGGAAGCTTCTGCTGCAGCTTTATTTAAGAATGCACCTAAATTCAGCATTGAAATGAATGATGGTATTAAATAGAAGAACTACCTTTTTGCCTACAACGCTCCATCAGCTATTTTTAATATTTATTATTATTATTATTATTATGAATATTATTATTATTAATTACATTGAAAAGTAAGGGAGATGTCTTCCAAGATTGATTCTATATATTTGAGATAAAATTGTCTTAAAAGATTTTCATTTTCATAGTGTTACGGTCGCTTACGTATAGCCTCACGTTTAATACCAATCTCTGACGACTGCGTTAGAGAGTCGACTCTTTGGCTCAGCGGTTAGAGCATGGGATCCCCCCCCACCCCGTGCGACCCGGGTTCGAATCCCGCCACAGACACTTTGGATTTTTCTTGATTAAAATTATATCCTCTTCAGTTTCTCAACGCTCTTAATTGTAAGATGGGTGCTTGTCTGGGATATGAACTTGATCTCGTGCCGAAAATGGCACTTCCTTTCTTTCAAAATGGCTTGCACGTCATCATAAATGATGACTCGTTTGAAGAGGGGAAGTGTTACAGTCGCTTACACATACCTTGTAAGCTCAAAAACCAATCTCTGACAACTGCGTCAGAGAGTCGACTCTTTGAGTCAGTGGTTAGAGCATTGGCCTTCCACCCGTGCGACTCGGGTTCAAATCCCACCAGAGGCAGTTGGAATTTTTCTTCATTAAATTTCTATCCTCTTCAACTTCTGTAACATCTATAAGTCGTAACTCGTCCGGGATACGGACTTTATATAGTTTTTCTATGCCAAAATGGGATTCACGTCACCACAAATGTTGACTCTTTAAAAAGGGGAAGTTGACTCTTTAAAAAGGGGAAGTGTTACGGTAGGTTACGTATAGCCTCACGTTTAAAACCAATATCTGACAAATGTATCAGGGAGTCGACTCTTTGGCTCAGTGGATAGAGCATCGACCTTCTACCCGTGCGATCCGGGTTTCAATCCTGCATCAGACACGTCGGATTTTTCCTCATTAAAATTATATCCACTACAATTTCTGTTATGCTCTAAAGTCGTAAGACATACTTCGTAAAGTCGTAAGACAGTTTTTACGAAGTTGCGAATTCAAGAAAATATTGGCTTCGTATATTTATATTATGTCATTACTCTAAAAGTTATGAAAAAATGTCTTCCAGTCATAGATACAGCTCTGAACCCATGTGTTCGAAATTTTGACAGATGATTACAAACTTCTGGTGGTTTTTACAACATTTCAGACGACTTAGAAAAACAAATGTATGAGTTAAGAGTTATGAAACCTTAAAAGTATTTACAGTTAAATCTAAAAATCACATTTATTTAGTGTTTCCAAACAAGCTTAATTTCATGTCTGCGATTAGTTTAGCAACCGGTAAATGTTTCGAAAAACGGGGTCCATGTGTTTTATGTGTACTTTGGTCTTGCTTACACACAAGGAATTATCAAGTGGAGAGTAATATGTCTGATCACTTGCGCAAAAATATATGAAATAATCTTACCAACATTTGTAATGACTGTGTACGACAGACGAACGTTTTAGAAATTTGTATACGTTTTATGTACGGAAAGAGGTGCGAACTTTGTACGCATTTGTTTTGTGAAATAAGCCCCAGATATGTATTTAAAAGAAATAAACATCGTTTTTAGCTTCAATCTTAACACTAACAAGGAATGTCTTGATTTCATCTCATTTCGACAAAAAATCTCGAAGGATCAGATGCATTAATAAAAAAGTATGGTCGTTAACATTTGTCTCTAGGAATAATATAACCAACAATTAGCTTTCAAGGAGAGTTTCATTAAAATAAAACACTTTCTTTAACTTCGGGAGGAAAATATACAATACCTGGTTTTCGGAGACCGGAAAGGTAAAAAACATGTTGGAATAAATGATGTAATGAAAAACTAATTATTCTGTTGACACTGGGATTTTTTACAGATAAAAATTTTAAAATCACAAGCTATCTTTATAATATTAACAAGTGTTAACGAGTTCTTCTTAGGGTGGTTGACTATTAAACCCAATATGTATGTACAAATCAGCTCGCGCGGAAACCCATTTTCCGTTATCATTCGAAGGAAAATTATTGCAAAATGATAAAACACTTAGAGCAGAACATTATATTGACTTACGGCAATGAAACAAATTTAAAAGCACACTTGTTAAGTACAAATGGCAACAATTCGAAAAATGTATTTCAATAAGGATACGTCTATAATTTCAGATTATAAAGTGCTGCTGACAGTAAATAGAACGCCTTTTGGGAATTTAACCCTTAGCCTGCTAAATTTCTAAAATGAACTGGTCCATCATTCAGTTTTGGCAATACCATTTATTATTTTAAGGGGTGTTCACTTAAAATTTACTGACTGAATAGCGAACAGTGCAGACCATGATCAGACTGCAAGTATGTGCAGGTTGATCTTTGTCTGCAATGGTCGCAAAGGCAGAATCACTGGTCGCCAGCAGGCTAAAGGTCAATCCAATATATTCAGCTGTTACTACCTTTGTTCTTAGTTTATAATTGCAATCTCAATAAATCCAAGTAAGTTACATTAAGTTACATTATAACTGTAAATAATTCAGTACAAAATAAACAAATGACTGGATATGAGCTATCTGATTTGCATCCTTCATAATCAACATTGTTTCAATATAATAATATAAAGTGTCAAAGTATCTAAGATTCAAGTTACATATTCATTCTCAAAACTAATGTTTTATCAAGGGCCCTGCTTTAGAGTTCGTCTATAAATATTATTAGAAGACATTTTCCCATTAGATCTAAATGTGTTTTTATCAGATGGGTACACAAGGTTACATATATTTACCACCCCCCCCCCCCCCCCCACCCACACACACAAAAGATGTTATTTACATATTTTATGTATCTAATGCCAACAACATGATGCTATATTTTTATTTTTACTCTCTTGTTGGGTCATGAATATTCTACCTTTGTCAGCTTCTTTTATGATAATGTCCTTGTTACAGGATAGAGAGTGAATTGCCTGTCGTTGTTTCCTACTGATATTATTTTTCGTTGGTTGTGATAAATTTGTGTTATCAGTTAATGATATGTTTTGTACATTTCTCACAAATAAGTCTAAAGCTACTGACCTTCCAAATTCAGGAGTCCATTTACTTTTATCTCTTACAAGTGAGTCATCCTGGGGCCGTGTTCATAAAGCATCTTAAGTATAAGTTTTGACTTAACTTTCAGATTTCACTTAAGTTTGTGGTGATTTCAGCTTAAGTCTAAGTCAAAACGTAAGTCCTAGTCATAAAACAGCTAAAACTTAAGATACGTAAGAAACGACTTAAGTCAGAAAATAAAATAGCGTGATGAGTACGATTAAAGTGTTGTTTTTCAGATAAAAGCACTTTAAACATGATTGTGCATGTTGTATCTGTCTGAAATTAATGTTGTTTTTTTAATGTTTTCGTCCACAATAAAAAACAAGAATTACTTATTAAGTTGTTTTATGAATAACAAATATACTTAGGTAAAATAAATTTCAAACCTAAGTAATACTTAAGTAAATAATCATTTTTATACTTATACTTAAGATGCTTTATGAATACG
Source organism: Mercenaria mercenaria (assembly GCF_021730395.1). Lineage (NCBI taxonomy): Eukaryota > Metazoa > Mollusca > Bivalvia > Venerida > Veneridae > Mercenaria > Mercenaria mercenaria. The sequence continues at coordinate 35,422,231 of NC_069379.1, forward strand.
GCCCCTGGTCTTCTATTCCAAGAACAACATTTTTCTAATATCAGAAAATTGCTCCTATTTCCTTATTTGAAATCATGTTATGAATTTGAAGCTATAAGCAAATAATAGACATACTTAAATAGTTAGTGTGCTAATAAAAATTTGCTATGCCTATATGGTTGCATAGTAACAATTAGATAAGTTATTCAACACAAAATTTATATTTAGGAGGAAGTATGCAGGATATCTTAGTTATATTAATCAAAGTAAAGGAAGATCTTTGAAAATGGTTATTATAATTTAAGTGAATGTAAAACTTTTAAGGCAATTTGGACAGAGAATGCATTTCCGTAATAATGCTTAATTTAAATTGATGTCATTTTATAATTTTATGTCATTTTATTGTCATTATCTGCAAACACCAAGGAAGTTATTAGCTCAAAGAAATATGCAATGTTAAAGTGACACGCCATTGCAAATTGAAAAACAAATGCAATTTATTACATCTAGTGTACTGAGAAACCCACACAGTTCTCGTTTTAACAACAGACCAATGTCATGCATGTTTTCGTTTTCAAATTGATATTTTAGATTGTTAATTTTGCCATTACAAGTAATAAAATATTGCTCTTTGTTGCAAATCGAAAAAATGTATAATTAAAGCTTACTAGCTTATGAGCTAACATATTAATATCAAATGTAAACTTTTATATAGTTTTAGTCTGGATTTTGTATTAGCGAACGCTGTATGGAGAGGCTTTCCAACGGAAGCAAATGACCGTTACATAAAATCGAGTTCACAAAAGAACCAGTCTTCTTATGACTATCACATGTTTGTTTTTGCAATGGATGCTTAAGTAATTCGTCTAAATGCTATGAAAGATTTAAACCTCATCATGCTGGACACGATTGATTCTGCCTTTGCGACCAGTGCAGATGATGATAAACCTGAACATCCGTGCAGTCTGATCATGATCTGCACTGCTCGCTATTTAGTCAGTAAATTTGTGGTATGCCCAGGGTAAGGGTTAATGCATTCCGCAGTTTAATCATTCTTTCTTTTGGATTTTATCCATAAAAGATAAATAAGTGTTGGGATCTTACAGGACAAGCCACGTTCGAAGAAAGCAGTTCCCTCAAACCGTAACCTATAGCAATGCATTTATTGGTGTGTAAATGCTGAATAGATTTACCAAAATATATTTACAATGAAAGTAAAACGTAATCTGTCTTGAAATAAGATTTGCGGATTTGCCACGGCACACAATTACTATACTACAGTCATTAATTTAAAATCATAGCAACTGTGTTAGGAGAATATAAATGCATTATAACACAGTACAACTGTAATGCAATTTTTCACGCCTCATGCTAACTAAACTTATTGATCACAGTAACGCAAAAAGCAATTAAATGCATTATGATAAACTGAAATTTCCTTGAACTAAGTCCTTCAATATAATAATAATCTTAGTTTTCACGAACAGAATTAACTACACTGTCTCATTGATTATAGTAACACTAGAACAACAGTAATTAAAACTGAAATTGCGAAAAACAAAGTCCTTTGGTAGCGCTTATATGTCACGCCTAGGATTAGCTACACTCATTGATGAACTGATGATTCAGAAATTAAATGCAGCTTGATAGACTGAAATTACCCTTCCTTAGCCAGAATTGACTTCACTCATTGATCATACTAACTATAATAGAAAATAACAGATAAACTGAAATTGCCTTAAACAAAAGTTTTTGTTACTACCAAAATAAACAAAACTGATCATAGAATTTATAACAGAATAAAATAAATGTTTAATGACCAATTCGATTTGCAACATGATTATACGCATATATATTGTTTATTTGTCACAGTTCACATTAACTCATATCCTTGATCACTGTTGCTATATCAAACAGAAAAAAAAAAATATTTAGCTTTCCTTAGTTTTTCTGGTGCACATTTTGTTATATGCTTTTCAATAAATTATCAAAATATATTTTCACTGTTAAGAAAATATGGAATGGGTAAATGTATTCAGAACAGTTAATAAAAAGAAAAGTTACTTATTTTACATCTAAGATCAAAATATCTTTACCCCATGAACACCATATCTAACATTTTCACTCTTGGCTACGCCACTCGTAAACATTTCGCATCTAGTGTTCACTTGTGAAAAATATTTCAATTTTTCACTGAAACAAACACTTATTCTCTCCAACTTAAATCATTTATGTATTTTATGTCCCATAAAGTTATTTATGTGCAAGACTACCCTAGTGCCGGTATCGCTAACATTTGTTGTTTAATACAGACCCGCATACTGTGACTCTTTGCCGATAGATAATCTATGCATATGTAATTAAGCTATGTCAGTATATATCAGCCAGTCACCTTTCAGATATATTTTGGCTTCAGAAGAAAGTACACACGAAAAATGCTTTTGATTTTTATCTAATTTATACCGTTAGTTATCGCTCTTTGGAAAGGCATTGATAGCAGGAAGATATTAAGGCGATTATCGTTCGGATACTACCGATCTTATTATACATGGACACATATTTACTGTGATAAAAGGTTTTATGTCTAGTTAACAAAGGAATTAGGTCAACACGGACAGAACGCGTAGGCGTGTTCTTTGTCTACACGCTTAATTAAAGATTGCTACAACGAAAATATTGCTGTATGGACATTCTTTCGTAGCAAATTTGAAATCTTTTATACAAAGTGAACATGACCTTACGTACCCTTTCAGTCTAGAACCAGCTCGATTTATGGTGCAGTTTTCAGCATTCCCGGGAGCAACAGCGTTGAAACTGGCGTCAGACCGCTCATACAAATTGTGAACGATTTTAAATCAGACATTGTAGTGCTAATGGTGGGAACCTTCGACCTGTATGACTCTACGAAATCACCAGAAAATGTGATAGTCGATGTCTGCAGTCTGTCAGAGCAGCTTTGTAACAAATACAGTGTCAAACTTGTCATAGTCATTCAAACTTTACACAGGACACAACCATCAATTCCAATCAATTATCCAGTACATTACCCCTGGTCCAACGACCGAGTGGAACATATGTAATCGACTTCTACACACTCAGCTTCTCAAATTTCCGCAAAACTTTGGAGATTGAAAGGATTTTGGTCTGAATCGAGTCAGCAGACAGTTTTCGCTGAGTATGGTGCACATCTATCTTCCCTGGGAAGCAGAAAACTGTACAACAATATCCGAGCAGCCATCATAAATGGAGCAAAAGATCTTTAAATTCAGATACGTATTCAGTTCTTACATTCTTGTCATGTACGTGTATACAGCAATTATCTAACTTTTATAAATTATATTAAAAGTGCTAAATTACTTGCTCAATTATTCTGTTCGGCGATACTTTATTAAAATCATGTGATTATTAGCATATTCGTGTCCCTCCCAATTTATTTCGGACTCCGGCATTCGTTTATTTAACTGTTTTTTGTTGTTGCTTTTTTTTTACAAATTTCACAACTTTAAATATATTTATCATAATTTATCTTCCGAATACACATTGTGCTCTAATTTCTGATGGATTTGACAGCCCCGGTGGCTGTATATTATTTACAGATGTACATTTGGGACTTCTTATTTTTACACAAGAGTGATGTGTATATGATAACTTTCAGATAGTTGTTTTTCTCCTACCAGGGAATAAATAAAACTAAATTCTACTTAAGATTAATACCATAGTAACAGTGTTTACAACTTTCTGATGAGCAAGACCCCTTCATTTGGATTACCTGATATCCCGGAAAGTTTTTTCTTTATATTAAACACTACAGTAACAGTGTATTTACAACTTTCTGATGAGCCAGACCCCTTCATTGGGATTACCTGATATCCCGGAAAGTGTTTCTTTTATATTTAACACTACAGTAACAGTGTATTTATAACTTTCTGATGAGGCAGGCCCCTTCATTGGGATTACTCGATATCCCGGAAAGTGTTTCTTTTATATTTAACACTACAGTAACAGTGTATTTATAACTTTCTGATGAGCCAGGCCCCTTCATTGGGATTACCCGATATCCCGGAAAGTCTTTCTTTTATATTTAACACTACAGTAACAATGTATTTATAACTTTCTGATGAGCAAGACCCATTCACTGGGATTACCTGAAATCCTGAAAAGTGTTTCTTTTATATTTAACACTACAGTAACAGTGTATTTATAACTTTCTGATGAGCCAGGCCCCTTCATTGGGATTACCCGATATCCCGGAAAGTGTTTCTTTTATATTTAACACTACAGTAACAGTGTATTTATTACTTTCTGATGAGCCAGGCCCCTTCATTGGGATTACCCGATATCCCGGAAAGTGTTTCTTTTATATTTAACACTACAGTTACAGTGTATTTATAACTTTCTGATGAGACAGGCCCCTTCATTGGGATAATCTGATGTCCCGGAAAGTTTTTTCTTTATATTTAACACTACAGTAACAGTGTATTTATAACTTTCTGATGAGCCAGACCCCTTCGTTGGAATTATCTGATGTCCCGGAAAGTTTTTTCTTTATACTTAACACTACAGTAACAGTGTATTTATAACTTTCTGATGAGCCAGGCCCATTCATTGGGATTATTCGATATCCCGGAAAGTGTTTCTTTTTTATTTAACACTACAGTAACAGAGTATTTATAACTTTCTGATTAGCCAGTCTCCTTCATTGGGATAATCTGATGTCCCGGAGAGTTTTTGCTTTATAATTAACACTACAGTAACAGTATATTTGAAATCTTCTGATGAGCCAGTCCTATTCATTGGGATTACCTGATATCCCGGAAAGTGTTTCTTTTATATTCATCACTACAGTAACAGTGTATTTATAATTTTCTGATGAGCCAGGCCCCTTCATTGGGATTACCCGATATCCCGGAAAGTGTTTCTTTTATATTTAACACTACAGTAACAGTGTATTTATAACTTTCTGATGAGAAAGTCCCCTTCATTGGGATTACCCGATATCCCGGAAAGTGTTTCTTTTATATTTAACACTACAGTAACAGTGTATTTATTACTTTCTGATGAGCCAGCCCCCTCATTGGGATTACCTGATATCCCGGAAAGTGTTTCTTTTATATTTAACACTACAGTAACAGTGTATTTATAACTTTCTGACGAGCCAGTCCCCTTCATTGGGATAATCTGATGTCCCGGAGAGTTTTTGCTTTATAATTAACACTACAGTAACAGTATATTTAAAATTTTCTGATGAGCCAGACCCCTTCATTGGGATTATCTGATGTCCTGGAAAGATTTTGCTTTCTATTTAATACTAGTGTAACAGTGTTTATATAATTTTCTAATGAATCAGACCCTCTCATTGGGTTTATCTGATGTCCCGGTAATTTTTTCTTTACATTTAACATTACAATACAGTGTATGATGAACAGACTCCCTCACAGGAAATACCTGCTGTCCCTGAATGTTTTTCTTTGTACTCAACACTATAATACCAGTGTGTGTTATGTCGTTTTGTTAAGCAAGATCCCTACATGTGGGAATTTTTAACTTGTTATTTCAGCTTTAATGAAATACTTATTTGAAATAAACTATGTGTACAAGTATATTAAGGTGTACCTCAATGCATACATTTACTCTTGTTTACCCGGCAGTATTCTTTTTATTAATATTAATCAATCTCGTCCGAGGACCTGTGCGCTGCATGTTATCTCCAAGTTACCAATACTTGTTGTTCTACACGGCTGACTCCATTGTCAGTCGTTTTTGTTTGTCAGCCCGTGGACCGAAACATACACATATTATTGTGAAACATTTTCCTTGAACCCGAACAAGAGGGCTTAAATATATGTAAAATTTCTCTAAAATACAGGCATGCATCCTTTTAACTTTGTACATCACGGTTACATACTTATCCAGCTTGTCATATTATTGATAAAATCCGTGCCAATTACTTGTGAATATTACTGATTGTAACATATTTCAATCTAGTATTTCAGTACCTATTTCATTGACTTAGGCAATTTACATATTGATATCTATTACGAAATCTAAACATGTTGTAGATTAAACGAAAGAGACCCAGTGCGTTACCTGATGGCGGAACAGAGGGCCTCAGCGTAGAAAAAAAAACAAACAAGACCAAAGTTGTATTAAAACACAAACGTGCCGCAAAATCTACGAAAACTAAGCATACTCTTGTCACACATTGTGGAGGAACAATTACCACGCATAAGCACAGTAAGAAGTCGGAAAGACAAAGCTAATGTCTCTAAAAAAAGACGTACTAGGTCTCCTCCAAGAAAACAAGCACAGCAAAAAAGATCGAAACAAAACAAACGCTTTTCAGAAGTACTTGAATCTCCAAATGAACACACATACACAGATGAGGACTCAGAGGTTGACTCGTATTCCTCGGGGTCGGATACCAGTGATTCTTCTAACAATGGCAATATGTCATAGATCACATCAAGTCACTCCAAAAATATCATAAATGGTGGGTATGGTGGCACTTAATTTAACAACCCGATTTCAACCCTAATTACTTGTCAAATTGAGAAAAAAAATGAAAATGAAAATTTTGAAGAATGCATACATAGATATGGCTGAACTTCGTCCATCCAATTCTTTCAACACAAGCCAGGGTTCGAACCAGGTAACTCTGCAGTTTGGTCATGGTTCCAACCGTCACATTAATATTACCCCTACAGCCAATCCAAAAAGAATTACAGTATTGAAACATGGACTTCCGCCTTCTTGAGGTTTGTGACAATCTATTCAGAAAAATATCCAGACAAAACAGCCGCTTTAATGAAGTATGCTGAAATAGTTCGGGACATTGCAACCCATCGTCTAGGACCTGCTTGGCAGAATTACGATACCCAATTTCGCATATTAACAGCCCAAACAGACATTCCCTGGGATGCAATGCATTACGAATTATGGTTAGGGGCATGCACAGATCCAACTACAAATGTGCAAGCCAGCCCACGGCCCTTTCGTTCCGAAACAATGTCATCTAACAGGCGGTGGAATAAGCCTAAACAGTCTCAATCCGTCACAAAATTTTTGCCAAATACATGTTGGCCATACAACAGACAAGGGGAATGCCGTTCACACAATTTCACATTACCACACATCTGTAGTTTCTTTAAAGGCTCACACCACGCAGGTCAGTGCTCATTTCGGAGCAGAGAACAGGGAGCCCAATCCTTACTTGGTCAAAGTCAAGAGAGGTAACCCAATTTGCCCTCCAAACAACAGTCTACTAAGTACTTGCATAAACAGTCTCCTTCCAACACCCATTAAGGTTAAGCCCCTGAAGAATTTGCTACATGTATTTTGATCAGAAGTTTATCATAGATGGTTTTCAGAATGGTTTTCATGTAGGTTTTCTAGGAGATCAGTCAAATAGTGACAGCACAAATTTAAAATCATACCACGAACACCCTGATGTAGTTGAGGTAAAGCTGCAAAAAGAACTGTCTTGTGGTCGGATTGCTGGACAATTTCAAGTGTCCCCAATAAATAACTTGAAAATAAGTCCTACAGGGGTTGTCAGGTAAAACACCGCGGTTCAGTATCGTATTATTCACCATTTAAGTTTCTCAAAGGGTTCTTCAGTAAATGATTCAATAGATCCAAATCTAGCAACAATTTCATATTTATCTTTCGACGATGCGGTTAATCTCCTCCTTAAATTGGGGCCGGGGGCTTATTTCAGCTAAACAGATATTGCTGATGCATATAGACTCATACCCATACACACAGATGATTACAGTCTGTAAGGTTTCAAATTTAAAAACCAGGTTTCCTTTGACAAATGTCTGCCTATGGGGGCTTCCAGCCGTTGTGCTATTTTTGAGCGTTTCAGCTCTGGTCTTGAATGGATTGCAAAGGTAAAACTTGGTATCCCAAACGTTATACACATGTAATCTTGGGATCTGCGACTATATACTATGGCCAAACACATCCAAGAAGATTTGTTCGATCTTTTATACTTTATTGTATTTAATACCAGTTGATAACAGTTAATACCAGCACTCTTCTGAACACTATTCCTTCTTACGGACAGATACCAAAACCTTTCAGGTCTGAAAATAAACATACCAAACATATCCTAATACAATTACCAAAATACATTAATTTAACAAATACGGTAATCAATTAGAACAAATACGGTAATTCATCAAACCTATCAATAATTCTGTCCTTAGTCAATTACATTAAAATCTATTCATTCAAGTATTACATATATTTCATAAAACAGTAAAACATATCAAATTCATGGTATAGTGGTCTGAAACCTTAAAATTATACATGTAGATAAACAGCTGATCAATACATTTTTAAACATACACATCAATGGACATTTTAAACACTTACTGATCTGATGGGATCAAACCCTTTCTGTAACAATACATGACACACACCACGTTTCTCTGTCTGTGCTCCGGTTACTGCGAACAAACGTAACATATTAAATACATGCTGGGTTATGTGCAATGACAGAAGAACAGATAATCGACCGCCATTTTCAAAACAATGGAAATATGTTTCGAAGCCGAAATTATAAATATGAGACCATAAACAAATCATTCCAGTCATTACAAATTACCTGTATCTACTTTACAAAAGGATAAAATGCTACACCTCACACTGCTAGCCGAGTTTAGAAAACTCAAGACCAACGTTTCACTTCTGTCTATAAAACATTTCTGACCTCTGTCAGTAATAGCGAAAGAAAGACGTACAACAGGTATAAAACTACCACATGACTAATCACATGACCAAAGCGCGGGAACTAAAAATAACTATAAAACCGAAAGTAAAAGTAGAAAGACGACAAACAGGGATTAATCGGAAAGGAACATGATTAAGTATTAACCGAGAGTTAATAAATATAAATGTAATAAATTCAACCCGGTTACACATATACTAGATGATTTCCTCATTATGGGTCCATCTGATTCCATTGCATGCAAAAGTCATCTGGATAAATTTCTATCCATGTGCAATTCTGTCGGGGTCCCAATCAAAGATGAAAAAACACAACAACCTTGCAAAATTATAACCTTTATGGGTTTAGAACTAGACTCTATCCATATGGTTGCTCGGTTACCACAGGAAAAGCTTACTAAACTTAGAGATCTGTTATCAGCCCAGACCAAACGTAGGAAAATAACACTACAAGAAATGCAAAGCCTACTTGGCTTACTAAACTGCTGTTACCTTGTGGTCACTCCTGGCAGATGTTTTAAGGCGATTAATTGATTTAACAAAAAAGGTTTCCAACCCGAAACATAGGATTACTCTAAATGCAGAGAGCAGAAAAGACATCTGAGCATGGTCAATATTTGCTGACTATTTCAATAGGATAAATCTTCTCCTAGATGGCAAATGGATCACAGATGAACAGGTACATCTCTTTACAGATGCATCTGGTACCTTCGGTTTTGGGGCCATTTTTAGGAAACATTGGTTTTATGGATCATGGCCAGAAGATTTTGGCAATATGGCAATTTCTTTTAAGGAACTCTTTCCTATAGAAGTGGCTTTAGAACCTTGGGGTTTGGAACTTCGTGATAAATGCCTTGTCCTACACTCAGATAATGAGGCTGTTGTGCATATTTTAAACAAACAAACTTCCAAAAACCCTCATTTAATGTATTTGGTTAGGCTCTTTGTGATACTTTGCATGCAATATAACATCATTGTAAAAGCTATGCATATTTGCGGGAAATTAAATTTTCTTCCTGATTTTCTATCATGATTACAGATCGACCAGTTCAAGGCAGCTGCACGAAACATGGATCAAGACCCCACAGACGTAGATTCAATAATCTCAGTTCTGTCCTCGACCAAACAGTTTTAGATCTATTAAATGATTCTTTATCATTGGCCACAAAACAGTTGTATAAGAATACGTTTAGACATTATTGCGAATTCTCAGCCCATGCCTACCCCGGAAAGGACAAAATTGTCGGCATATTTCCACAAAATCAATCAGTACAAAAACCCAACAGGAACGTTTGTTGTTTCAACGTTAATGTATGCGATAAGAACAAATTCTGTTTCGATTGATTCGAGACTTCCAGTTACCCTCCCAATCTTGAAAACCCTTACAGACTGAAGCACTGAAAAAGGTGGAAACCTCTGCGTATGACAAACACCTTTTCTGTACCATATTCGTCGTATCCTTCTTTGGCTTGTTGAGAATCGGTGAGATTGCGCTAACTAGAACAGGTAGAAGTAATGTCATACAAAGGGACAACATTACTTTTCACAAATCCGGCAGCATTTACAAGAAAGCCACCATACTTATGTCAAAGTTTAAACATTTCGATGGAAAACCTTCCACAGTAGTTCTTAAAAGAAATCCAGATATCAAAATATGCCCAGTAAGGCCATTACACAGATTCCTACGTAAAAGAACACCCAAACCGTATTAACTTTTCAATCGCAAACATAGCCGTCTACTGTATAGCTCAACACTACGCTCCGTTTTAAGGAAATGCGTCACTCATTTGGGTTTAGACCAAACAAAATACACACCACACTCCTTTAGGATTGGAGGGACAACCCACGCTTTTAATTGTCATTATTCTTCGGTACAGCTTCAACAATTAGGTCGCTGGAAGTCGGACGCTTTCAAAAGTTACATCCGTCCATTGAATTCGCAAGAATGTTAAACTGTTTGAAATGTTAAATAAAGTGCCATTATACATGTGTTTCGTAACTGTTTTTATAACTGCCTGACTGGCTTAGGCAGCAGGGAATACACTCTATGTTGGGTCAGACACCAGGAATTTTAAAACATACTTGCATGAGTTTACACAAATGTTTAGAATGTTAAGTAAAGTTCCATCATTACTACATATGTTTTTAACCGTTTTTATGACTCCCTGACTGGTTTAGGCAGCAGGGAATAGACACTATGTTCTGGCAGACACCAGGATTTTTAACAACATACTTGTATCATTTCACGTGACTATATGTTTCTGTACATATTTCCAATCACTGATTTTTTTAGATATTCCTGACTGACTTAGGCGGCAGGAACTAGATCTGTTAACAAGTTCAGATCTTTACTGTCCAAAAAGTGGACACTATAATGTTTTTGAATTTTGTAAATCCTTTACAGTCCCCAAGTATTTTGGGCAGCATGAAAGTAACATGCAAATGAGTTTTAATTAAGTGTCTTTGGTTATCAGAATAGCTTTTACTAACACCTGATTACCTGAGGCAGCAGGAAATGTTTTGATGTGCCAAATTTGCCTGATCATATAGTCCCTTACAGGCATCTGGAAATTGTTGTTAAAATATTGCGTTCTCAGAGCTGACTGGCTTAGGCGGCAGGAAATTGTGAGTTTATTAATTAGTGACTCTACTAAAACATATTTACTAATCTGTCACTTACCACTTCCTGACTGACTGAGGCAGCAGGAGGTGCTCCTTGTTTTTACACTTTTCGAGTTGTATAGAAATGTGAATATGTCATAATAATACGTTTTCAAACATCTTAGGACAACAATTGAATGTTGTATACAGTCAAACCTGTGTTAAAGACCACCTTTGAACAGAGACCACCTGAATCTAAAGCCCACATGTTTTGTTTCCCATTTTAACATTTACAGTGTATTTTGACCTGTGAATACAGACCACCTTCCAATAAAGACCACATTTTGGCTCTCCCAAGGGTGGTCTTTATAAACAGGTTTGACTGCATATTTTTCTTTATTTTTCCATTTTATCTACTATAATATTTTCTTCACTAAGACATCACCATAACATCAATTTTGTCTGGCCGTAGTTGGTCGTTTATCTTGAGGATAAACTTCCCATCTTCAGTGGTGGATTTTCACGCTGAGATATGTCGAAAAAAATACCAAAACATTTAGTTACGTCATAATTTTAGCTTTGGATATTATATTGTTTATTCTTTATCGAGTTATGGCTTAATAAAGCCCATTTATCAATCTAGTTATGTCTTTAGTTGATTTTTTCTCCATACAAGCGTCTATTGCGTTGTGGTGGTTGTCGCGGTTAACATAAATGTATTTTATGTCCCATAAAATTATTTATGTGCAAGACTACCCTAGGGCCGTTATCGCTAACATTTGTTGTCTAATGCAGACCCGCATACTGTGACTCTATGCCGATAAATAATCTATGCATATGTAATTAAGCTATGTCAGTATCAGCCAATCACCTTTCAGATTAATTTTGGCTTCAGAAAAAAGTACACCCGAGAAATGCTTTTACCACCCACCCACTACCTTTTGGGTCAAAGAGACACAGTAAGCAACTTTTAAACTGCTTAATTGTATTTGATAGGGTTATATATACTTGTAACTGTCTCATTGCTTCCATTAATATGAACAGGATCTTTCCTAAGTCGATGTGTGTTATATTACTTATATGAACTATGTACTTTTACTCAAAACATTTTTTGATTGTTTTTATATATTTCAAGTCATAAGACTTGGCGGATTTTCTCGCACAGATATGTCGAAGAAAATACCAAAACATTTAGTTACGTAATAATTTTTAGCTTTGGATATTATATTGTTTATTCTTTGTCGAGTTATGGCTTAATAAAGCCCATTAACAATCTAGTTATGTCTTTAGTTGTTTTTTCTCCATACAAGCTTCTATTGAGTTGTGATGGTTGTCGCGGTTAACATAAATCAGAGTTATTGTAACTGTAGAAAATAAACGAATGAAAAACTTCTTGTTTCAGTGCTAGATCAAACTATAAAATATTGAGATTATGTTTCATTCATTCTAACTTAGTGCTAAATATCATGAAAATTTTATAGCAGTCCAACTTCAACAAATGCCAAGATGCCCTGTTCAAAATATTTATACGATGATCCCTTGGAAGACCAGAATGTAACCAAGCAAACTAATAGCACACTCGGTTTGACTGAGTCTGTTCATTTTGACGATACATCATAAAACAGATCAGAACACGTTGAAAACTTGACGTATTTATTTTACCACGTATGCAGTTTAATTTTATATGAATTAAACAGAAATGTCAATTTCAAGGAAAACTCCTTAACGAAATGGGTTTTTGAACAGAAAAAGCAGGAAAACGAGATAAAATTTAACCAGTGCTATGAATATGTCATTCCTCTTAAATAGGTTTTAATTAATTGGTCATTGTTTATTATCTTAGTTTTAAGACACATTATGTAAATAAGTTTTTATATTCTATTGTGTTGGAGAATGTTCTACCAGAATGCTGATAAACAGGGTGTGACAATTACTTTTTAAGTCTGGATTATTCTTGTGTTTTCCAGAACGTTATTTTTATTCTTAGTGTTACATGAAAGTTCTGTAACCTTCCAGGCATTAAATAGGGTGCTGTCTGACAACAGGGCAGAACCTAGAGTTATAGTATTATTGGAAACTTTCCTGTATTTCTTAGTTACCAGTTTGGATATTTAAGATTTGAGGGATTTACATAAAAATTGTGTTTTTTAAAAGGGGTCTTTGAAGAGAGGATTATATTCTTTGGATTCTAAATCTGGTTTCGAACTGCTGTGAAATATTATGGAATTTATACTGATTGGATTTATGTTAACCGCGACAGGATATGGACTATTTTTACATATAAGATTCGATTTTACGGCTATTTGACAATTTTAAGGTATTTGAATTATTACTTTATGACTAAAGTTTTGTTATTGCTAATAGTTGCTGGTTTGCTTTTCTGTTACTTTTAATTACTGTAACACGCAATTGTTATCCTTTGACGTAACACCAGACAAATGAAATACATATCTTAAAGCACAATCAAGTAATCCACTAATGGCAGCTTAACAACACTTCAATCAGTGTCAGTAACATTATACATATCTTGTCTACGACATTAACAGAAACGAACAATCGCTGTTCATTTAATAAGGAAAACAGGAAATAAAGTGTCAACGGATGTAAGGTCAATGTTCGAAGAGTAAACAAATATTGCTGCTTCTATGCTACGAAAATGATATAAAAATGTATTTTTTATATTTTTAGATTACTTAAGATAGCAACAAGTATTCGACAAATTGGACAAGATAACAATATATAATGAACAGTATTCAAGTCACTAGCACCAGACCAGAAAGAAAAATCCACTAAACACTTTTTCAATATGCATAGTACCCATTTACCGAACTGCGCATTTGAGGTGAGAAATGATCGATTGAAATGGGTTAGTATATTTACCAGCTCATGACCATAGTTCTTATACTAGTATACTTATGGGTAGGGTAGAACATTACACTGGCATTTCTTCCTGGTCTGGGGCCAGTGGTTCAAGTTACACTTTAATTGGTCATTTAACATTTGATATATAAAATGCAGATGACGTAAAAACGTGTCTGTTTATAAATCCCTAACCTTTCATAATATTCCGATTATTTAGTTTACTCAGATAAACCAACCGCTTCATTGGGATGTGCAGGTTAAATAGTGAATGATAGTGACTGAAACAAAGAACAGTTTCTTGTTATTATAGAAACTAATATCTCACATTTAATTGCCGTATAAAGTTAAAATGATGAGTTTTACCATAACACATTGTGGACACAGTTATCAAGATTTTACAAATCTTTGCTACGTATACCAGGTTAGGATACACCACGGAAAATCTGTCGTATTACAGTAATAACAGTTTTTTATTTACTATTTCTTAATTCGGAGAGTGCATTGGCCGTGCAATAACTTAAATTGAACACATGATAGATGTGTATAGGACTGATGTAGGGAAAATGCGATAAATATTACTGACAAAGGATTTTATAATGTTCAAGATAGCACCTTCAGACATAAAAAGTTTAAACAAGGATAACAACCCTGTCAAAAACTGACAATTTGTTTGATTATCAGACGTACTTATTTGCATTAATCATATATATATATAGAATTAATTTGCGAGACAAATACTCAACGGCTTCTAAAAAGCATTGCTGCAACTCTTTTTATTCAATGAAACAGATTTCCCAGGCATACAATTATAAAAACAGTGAGCACACGTGTTTCTTTTTGCATTTCTGTCTTTTCTGTGGTTAAACCAATTTCAAATATGACAAGCATATACTTCTTACTCTATTGTTTTCCAATTCAACCAAGTTTAAGGAACGCCCTCATTTGAGTTTCTGATTGTTTATACACAACGTTACAAATTAAACTAATATAAGATATTTTCTATGATTAAGAAAAAATATTAAAAAATAACAACGCTATTAAGAATAATAAGGAACACAGTTTTTTTTTTATAAAAATGTTATGAATGTTTCAGATGTAAACAAAAATAGTTACTGCAGTATTATAATGCCACATAAACACTAAATAGAACAAAAAGAAGTTTAAAAAATTAAAATATTGTAAATGCACTTAAATAAGCATTTTGTAAACGTCTTGAATACCTTACAAAAGAAAATAAATTAAAAAGTTATTCTGCTGATTTAAGGGTATCTGTAGACCAAACACTTAAAAACCACGAATTACATGTTAAGTCTGAATCCAATATCCCTTTAGAAATTAAAATGATCATAATATTAACTTAAGGTTTTCTTATCTTCACCTCTATGTATAGGTATAAATGTCAAGTTAAACGTTTTCGTTGTGAAATGAAGTCATGCCATTATTGATACATTCAGGATATTACATGAGTGTCTTTTCATATTGAATTTAATAAGCGAGTGGAATAAAGTATTAAAATGCGAGACTCTGCCGAGCGTTTTATCAATTTTATTCAACGGGTTTATTAGACAGAAATCAGTTTGGAAAGCCACAAATGTGATATTCTTTTCATTACATGTTATTTCTAATAGCCGGAACATAAAAAAATGACAGTATAAATGACTATGGATTCTCATATGTATTTGATCATTCAGACGGTATGGATACGTACTTTTTGAGCGAATTTAAATATCGCATTATTGACATTGGTAAATAAGAATGATGCGCTAATTTGGAAATCAGCTCTGTATTGTACAAATATAAAAATTGTAAATTTTATTTTGAAGATGAACGTTATTAAGATATACTGGTACTGCCAAGATACTTTATATTCTATATCTATACACTTTGGACGGACAGTCTTTTATTTTGAATACAGAGTGGCAGATGTAGTAGAGATTGGATTTGTCGTGAGGACAGATACTGTTTATGTTGCAACAATTTAGACATTAAAGACGAAAAACATTTGACTTATATAACGCTGATATAAGATAGAAATATTTAAAAGTCGATTATTTTAAATATTTATAAGTGTAAAAGTTTTAACAACTTCTAAATTCAAATAACAAAGCCAAACTTATTCAATGATCCACATACATGAAAGAAGCTGTAACTGTTAGAAATGTGTTTCTAACTGCCAAACGATAATACCTCAAGTTCATTCTTTGCTTATGTAATTACATTGAACATTAAAATACTAACAGTGTCATATTTTTACGTGATATTTATTGTTGACATTATAATTATTTGCAAAGATACTGAGTTGTAGACGATGTATGTACAAGTCCTGATAAAGTAGCTCTTTTACTCTGTTTATATTTTTGATATTTCGAAAGTGTAATAACATTTTAACATTAATGTACGAGAGGTGTATTCAATGTATATCTTAACACATTACATATATATCTTTATGTCAGTTGCCACACATGTTCGATCATGGACCCTTTAGATGTTTAATCATTCTGCAATGCTTAGATAAATACATCTAAGATGTATTGTTGGTATATAATATTGGTATAATTTCTTTCAACTGTCCTTATTATCTTCTTTAGTCATTTTAATGTCTTAGGATTGGCTTTCACAGTCGTTTCTTTTATATTCACCAGGTATCTTAAGAAATTACAACGGTAAATCGTTTCAGAACGTTTACTGCATTCCATTAATTGTCACCATTTTTTTTGCGATTTTTCAAATCAAAGTGAACGTTTTATAAGATAGCGTACTCATCAAAACAGTGCCATATACAAATTTCAAATTTTCGTGCACTTCTGGGAGAAATTTTGATTTCAGAGTGTTAAATATTAAGTTACACTTTGAACAAGTCTCATACTGAAGGCGTTGATGAGATTACTTTGTCTATAACAGGTAACGAAAGGAGAAATTTTGATTATCAGCATGAAAACGATAATGTAATGATTGTAAATAAATAATACATAAATATTTGATCTTCCAGACTGCTTTTATTGAGATGTTTAGATAACCAGAACATCGTACTTCATTACACAAACGTCGTCATAACAAGAAACCAAACTCTCAAGTTTAAATGCATTAATTTTGTTGACAGTCATGCATATTTGAAATCATTGATGAATTAAAAACCCCTGGAAGCATTGACAAAAATATATACTTCAAAGCTAGTTATACTGATTAAAGTAATTGCAGTAAGCTGTTTGTTTAGCGATCTGAATAGAAAAAAAGAAACAACAACAAAAAGCATAACTATGCATGCATTGCGCATTATGGCCTATGCCCATGTCAGTTGCTAACGATGCTCGCATTTGAAACGACACAAACATTTAACTGGATTCGACAGGTGCTCTAAGTTTGTTTGTTAGTTAACGAAAAGGATATACAACCATT
Organism: Mercenaria mercenaria; assembly: GCF_021730395.1. Lineage (NCBI taxonomy): Eukaryota > Metazoa > Mollusca > Bivalvia > Venerida > Veneridae > Mercenaria > Mercenaria mercenaria. The sequence continues at coordinate 35,439,802 of NC_069379.1, forward strand.
TTATTACGGACGAAATTAATGCCCGAATATTAAGACAAATCTTCTCTAGGATTGTTTCTCTTTATCTGTACAGTAATGAAAGGGAATTTTCAGTTTGTCTTGTGTTTGGCTGTTATAATCATAAGACCATGCTTTTGCGGACAATTAAAGAGATTTCAATCAAACGGAAGAGTTGCTGGCGTAACTGAAACCCATACCGTACAGTCGTTATCGGAATGTGCAATACTTTTCGAAAACAACCAAAACAGCTTGGCGTTTAACTTTAACGAAAATGACAACATGTGTGAGCTGAGTGACAACTACCCTGAGGGTTTTACAGAAGAGGCTGAAGGATGGAAAGTGTACGCAAAAATTGGTAAAATAAGCAAATTCCTATTCGCTATTTTTTTAAAAAATATTTTGCAATGGTGTTGCATAAAGTCATTCACTCAGCGATTCACTCACATTGTTTTTATTAAAATCCTAAATTGTTTATTCAGTTTTATTTTAACTTGTATTTTTTTTAAAAGCCTTACTTATTATTGTATTGACATGATTGTTTTGCAAACTGTCCATGTAAATGCAACAAAGCCATACATAATACGTATTTTTCACTTATAATAGCCGCCGGTTTCTTTTTGCCACGCCGGTATTTGGCAAATTCAGCCCATATTTATACGCGCTTTACAAAAATGAAAATTGCCTTAAATTGTTACATTAACCCACCTGTTTTAAAGTTAGTATGTTTTGATATGATATCATTACTAGTTTTTTGTTAATCAGTACGAGAAAATTACATTTGCCATGGCAAAAGCGGTTTTGCCATGGCAAATCGGTCTTTTGCCATGGCAAAATAATTTTTGCCATGGCAAGAAAATTCGTGATTTTGCCATGGCAAAATTGCCATGGCATTTTTTTTTCATTTTTCTTTAAAAGTGATTTTAACTATTTCCAAACGAATGTATTGGTAGAAATATGTTGTTTCATGTCGATAACTCAGTTTTTTTTATTTTGCCATGGCAAAAACTGGCCATGGCAATTTTGCCATGGCAAGATTCTGCCATGGCAATTTTGCCATGGCAAGGTTCTGCCATGGCAATTTTGCTATGGCAAGTTTCTGCCATGGCAAAATTTTACCATGGTAAGTTTGCCATGGCAAGATTTTGCCATGGCAATAAAAAAAAATCAAATATTTTAAAGGAAGTTTGATAATTTTAATGATTATCAAATACAATACTTACAGAAACAGAAAAGATTTTAGATTTCTTGGCACATTTAAATCAGCAAGAACAGAATCTTGCTACATAGATTGTTTCACCATTACTGGGGTAAATGCTGATTGATTTTCAGCGGCAAGAAGTATTTTTTTACTTCCTTGTTTTAATGAATGAGAATGTATGAAATGTTTTGTAATATTACATAACAGTGACCGTGTGCCATATATTTTTCTATTTAAAACAATACAAATATTACTTAAATTACAGAACATATCTATTCATCAAATAAATAAGTTTCTTTCGTTTATGAAATATAATATTGGTTATTATCATAGTATCCTTGTCTTTGATGTTATATATGACTCGAGAATTTTAGCAGGCTTGGATAATCTAAGCCGCGCAAAAATAGAAAAATAAATATTCCAACAAAAATGTTTAGCGCTTTAAAGTTGTTTTTTTATATTCTTCATCTGCATTCAGGTACATTTGTCAAATAACGTAAAGAGTAAGCATGTTTAAATAAAATATTTCTATTTTCATACTGACTGTATCTGACAACATCTGTATTTAATTAAAAATATTCGGGAATTTGGCTGTTAACATAGATGCAGTGCTTCCGCTGTAATAAATTACATGATCACCCCTAGTCCACTAATAAAAAGGAGTTAATAAGCGATAAACATGCAAACAGATATTGATTGGTAATAAAATTCTTTGCTTTCTACGGCTGTCTCAGGCGCTCCGAAAACAATTTACTTTAAATGTTGCATTATATCAATTCTTTATTGCATATGGCTAAAAATTTATATATTAATATATAATTGTGTGAGTCTTCAAAATACGAGACAGTGGTTATATCGTATTTTTATTTAAGAAGAAACAGATATAATCTATAATGGATATAACAGACTAGTTTGGCTATACGGAAAGAAACAGATATTATAATTCACAATGTGTAGCAAAGCTGATTATCAAGTAACTATCTACTTGCAAAGTATATTATATGTTATGAAATATAGTCATTTTTATTTATTAACATGATACGTCAGCAGTGTAATTTTCAAATAGAAAAGACCGATAAAACGTTTTCCGTATACAGTACAAACGTATTTTCAATATTTTAGTAATGCTAACTTAAAGTAAATAGCTTGTATTGCGTATATATTTTTTTGAAAAGTAGTACTACAAAATATTTTACAATGGAAAATATTTTGTCAAAACGATTCTCAGGCGAAAATAGAAGACTACTAAATACGCATTTACAGCCAAAGTGTTATCTATGACGAATTTAAAGTATCTTTACAAATCCTCGCGCGATATAGTGTAAACTTAATGAATTTGCGAGTCGAATGTTAAAATATTATCCAGAGGTACCTACATTCAATCAAACAAGAAGCTGCGTTTAAGTGGCAGGGGCCAGTTTCGCATTTGGCCCCGGGTACGTTTTTAAATAAAATAGACATATGCACTTTACAGGCATATATATTCAACTGGTTATTTATGATGTGTATAGAACTAAGGATTCCTGCGTACGAGTGATTATTGTGTAAAATAAATATGTGCATGTATCGATTTTCCTAGCTCCATGTAGACGGCCGGGTCTAAAACTTTACCTGAGGTAACGGAAGTCAGACGAATTGGAAACAGTCATCCATCCATCCAGCTTCAGCTCAAAGTTGCGGAAAAAGTAAACGGTCATAAGACAATTTTCTTCCCACTATTATTTTCGTTAGGCCACATGCTTTAAAAGTATGCATGTGTTTTAGGTCAGTCATTTGCAGATAATACGGTACAGGTCGCACAAGGTGTGCATTTTGGGCCATTTTTGTGTAAAAATTTAGTGTCCTGAAACCTGCGTTTTACTCGTTTTTTATCACAGAAGCAACAGAATCGGCAGACTGAAAATGTCACATAATGAAGTGCTATGTGCATGCAAGACATTCGCTCAATAATTGCCTTGAATTTGTCGAAATTGGACTTTTATGATTTTTTTCGCACTGGTATCAGCGCAGAGTTGTGGAGTTCAAATTTACCGTCCCTTGCCCCCATAAGTGATTCGGCCAAAATTAAATTTCGGAAAATCTCTTAATTTTGCGCTGTTTTAGGTAGTTATGAACCTCTAGATCGAGATTTTAAACTTTCTGGGGACTTAAAACGCTAAATGACGGCACAGCGGCTCAAAATGTTACGGTGAGGAACATCAAGGTTGAAAGTCAATTCTGCACAGACGATTTTCAAAATTCTACCACTATTAACAGTGTAAAAACATCGTTTTCATTATCTTAACCACGTAGCGCATTTTTAGCAATCAGCTCTGCATTCCATCAATCAGGGGATGCTTGGAGGGTGGGGACCCCATAAAATAGGCAAATAGGGGGTGAATATGACTTTATTCCATTTTTACTGATAGAAAACGTTGCATTTCGCCAGAAAATGATAAAAACGGACGTATTTTACGTCATTGGTCTTGTAGCGACAAATTGTAAATTTTGGCTTATTTTGCGCGAGAGGGGAAGGCTAGTTTAGACGCTCACTTACAGATATCTTTTCATGCTACTAAAATATTTTTGTGTGGTTATATTCGCAAAAGAGGTATTAAAGTTCAGAACAAGTAAAATCCGCTTTTGGTCATAAAAAGAAAAATCTTAAAGTGGCAGGGGCTAGTTTCGCATTTGGCCTGGGTACGTTTTTTTAAATAAAATAGACATATGCACTTTACAGGCATATATATTCAACTGGTTATTTATGATATGTATAGAACTAAGTATTCCTGCGTACGAGTGATTATTGTGTAAAATAAATATGTGCATGTATCGATTTTCCTAGCTTCATGTAGACGGCCTGGTCTAAAACTTTACCTGAGGTAACGGAAGTCAGACGAATTGGAAACAGTCATCCATCCATCCAGCTTCAGCTCAAATTTGCGGAAAAAGTAAACGGTCATAAGACACTTTTCTTCCCACTTTTATTATTTTCGTCTGGACACATGCTTTAAACGTATGCATGTGTTTCAGGTCAGTCATTTGCAGATAATACGGTACAGGTCGCGCAAGGTGTGCATTTTGGGCCATTTTTGTGTAAAAATTTAGTGTCCTGAAACCTGCGTTTTACTCGTTTTAACACAGAAGCAACAGAATCGGCAGACTGAAAATATCATATAATGAAGTGCTATGTGTATGCAAGGCATTCGCTCAATAATTGCCTTGAATTTGTCGATTTTTTATGATTTTTTTCGCACTGGTATCAGCGCAGAGTTGTGGAGTTTTCAAATTTACTGTCCCTTGCCCCCATAATAAAAAGCAAAACATGCCCAGGGGTTATGATAAAAGGTGTTGAGGTATTCAGATTAAGGTGAACATCATAATATGAAGGTCAGTGACATCTATATATAGATTACTTTGTATGTCTGCCACACGGTTGCGTGTAACTATGAACTAGATTTCGGCTGCTCTTTCTGATCTCTCTGTTGACCCTTTAGCCACGTAAAAGAAAAAATAGCAACATTAAAGCTTACGGAATGAATGACATCAAAGAAAAAGTACGGTTACAGCTTGTCCCTCTAGCCATATAAGTATGCAATGTAAGCACAGAGGAACAAACGAAGAGTTGAAGGAAAATGAAAAGGAAAATTTAGGCAGAACTTTGCGAAATAAGTAAAAGGTTATAGGACAGTTATTTACAACATATGATTTCGTTTAACTATTAACTTGTGATCTTTTTAAATAGAAGACAGACCAACAGATAGACAGACAAACAGTTTTTATTTACATTAAGGTTCTACAGTATGTATACATGAGAACAATATGATTTATTTTTGTTGGATTTAACGTCGCACCGACACATGATAGGTCATATGGGGACTTTCCAGCTTTAATGGTGAAGGAAGACCCCAGGTGCCCCTCCGTGCATTATTTCATCACGAGCGGGCACCTAGGTAAAACCATCGACCTTTCGTAAGCCAGCTGGAAGTTCCTCACATGAAGAATTCAACGCCCCGAGTGAGGCTTGAACTCACATCGATAAGGGGCAACTGATTTGAAGTCAACGACCTTAATCACTCGGCCACGGAGGCCCCATGATTTATTATAATACCAAATGTGGGTGTATATATATACCTAGCAATTATATTAAAACAAACATTTACATCTTTACTTTTTTCTTGTAAATGGGGACCGTGGCATTAGCGTGTTTGTTCCGCGCGCACGATTAATAGGCTGGACACCACTAAATCCGGCTGTTCTTTATTTTATATAAAAGTCACTCACTTTAAATCGGGTTTTCGACATTTTCTAGCATATCAGATTTTCAGAGACTTACATTTCCATAAAGAACTATATCGCTACTTTAGAAAAACAAAAAGAAAAGGGGGTGTTAACTTTTATATAAGAAAACTACAGTTCGCTAAATACAATCCGCTAAATTTACTCCTTTTCGCTTCTTTCAATTTCTCTTTCCAAAACATTAGATTCTTACGCCGCCATTTTTACATAGAATTCGGTAGGACTATGCCGATGTCGATAGAAAGCAAAGGTATACATACTGGAACGTGGTAGGGTAAAAGTAAACACGTTGCAGTTGAGAAAAGGCACTAGGAAAGGAAAAAAGATTAGTACTATTTATATGTGGACTACTTACATTCTATTTAGTAGTGATAAGCCTTAAACACTTTGCATTGTACTATTCGTACACGTTACACAATTGGTTAATTGTGCAGCAAATCATATTAGTGAGATTGTTGCATTATACGCATGCGCAGCTGGTACATTGGAAATGGTAAGGCGCGTTCGCAGCGTGCGTCGTCTGCATGATGTCATGTGGAATTGTTTTAAACATTGCTTTCATTTCAAAAGTTTAAATGGAATCAGAATACAATAACTAATTTATCTTGATTAACTACCGTTTGTAAGAGCAAACATAGAACAAATTTTCTTTTTATTTCGTATCATTTCGTTCTTAAGATCTACATTTTAAAAAACATTCCAGTGAATTTCTATGTTATTTTGAAGTTATTCCTTTAGCCACGTAGATTACTTTGTATGTCTGCCACACGGTTGCGTGTAACTATGAACTAGATTTCGGCTGCTCTTTCTGATCTCTCTGTTGACCCTTTAGCCACGTAAAAGAAAAATTAAAGCCACATTAAAGCTTACGGAATGAATGACATCAAAGAAAAAGTACGGTTTGCGAAAATTGAAATCTGTGCCAAAATTGTCGAAAAAGTCATTGGTTGTAACATAACTGTATACAAATATACCACATGCTGATGGAATAGACGCGTGTCGGCCCTACCTAGATAAAGAAAATAATAATAGTAAACTATCGACGGATGAAATATGTAGCCTCATAAAGTTAACTCTCGAAAACAATCATTTTCAATTTAGTGGCGCGTCAACGTCATTTCCGTATTTCACGTATCATTGTGTATATTATTGTCAACTGAAGAAGCTTACTAAAGCGAAACATGTTTTGACAAAACTGTGTTGGTTTATGAATTTTTAACATTATATGTTATTTTTAACAAACACAGGTTTACATAAGTTATTGATTGAAAAGGCAAAACAATCCACATTAGAGACGGCATATTTCCAAATGCTTCGGGCATTCATACAATGATTTTTTTTTTATTTTTACAGACTTTTGTTTTTATTTATTTTGCTGCGTATTTTTAATCCACTGTTATAAGGATGAGTTATCATGATTGTTCTTTTATGAAATATTTAAATATTTATTTAGAATTAAAAATTTGAGGGTGAATAATTATAAATATGAATTATGCAGCGAGTAAACACTGACACGGATTACACTCCATTCAGTTTGGTGTTTTGATAAATTATTCACATATTTAAAGGGGATAAAATACAGCTTTAATACGGGAGCTGGCGTATTTTTAAATAGATATATTTTACTTCCTATGTACTATAATCTATCATCTGTCTAAAAATCAACCAAAAGGAAAGGTAGAAACACATAACTTCATATAAGATGCTCACGGGCGACATGTCGAGTCCGCCAGCTGTCAAAAGGACTGGAAGCGCAAAACATCTAAGTACACACAAAAATCCTAACCAGTAGAGATAGATCATACATTTGTTATACATCTCAATATTGGATGCAAATTGCATGTTGTACTGTTTAAAAGTGGTGTTAATTTTATTTTAAAACGAACAGATATAAAAATGTTACAATTGAAGTATCATAACAAATGTCTCTAAAATATCGTTATAAAAAAGAAACAAAAGTTATTTACACAGCCATCAGTCACTAAGTATAATGCATAATCACACATGCGCAAAATGCTAAATACCAAGTAGACGCAAAACAACTAATGGATACTGTATGACACGATATATCATCCTGTTATTATATATAATAATCAGAAGATCAAAGTGCGATACCGCCTTTGGCGTCTTTGTTTGTGTTTTATCTAATTAGGATAACAGTACATTTTGTACCATGATCAGTACATTATTGTCTCGAATAGCTCCGGACAATATCTCTACTATTATATTGTAAATATTTTGGTAAAAAAGTTGAAATTGTAGTAAAAAAGTTCAGATACGTTCAGCTGTTTAAAACTATCTTCATGCAGTTAAATCGAATAAATCTAATGAAATTAACGCACTATGTATGACTTATAATAACTCATTTTTTTTGTAATTAAACTCGTAGTCATGTATTTGGGAAAAGGAATGTAATTGTTGAATGAAAAATTCTGCGATAAAGCATGTAAAAATCTGACCATCTATATTTTGACTATTCGTATCTTTTTTAAGGGGACCCTTTTCATTCACGTGTAAGGATGAATCTTATAACACGTCACCTTATTTAAGTCGTCGGCCCATAGTTTATGCTATTGACATGTCTAAATTCAAACAGTTTATTTTCCTGTACTTAAGTCGTAAATTAAAGAAACGTTTTAATGAAAATTTACATCTGACCTCATGCAATGAGAAACTTTATAGATCGCTGGGCGGTAAATAGTGAAAAATATTGCCTAAACGGTCCGAAAAAGTCATTCAATAAGCGTGTATAAAGTTAAACGTCAACCAAAGTATTTGTTTCAGTGTTACACTAAAAAGTTACACTATCGAACCGATTTTCTTACTAAATTACAATGTTCAAACGTTAGTAAAACGCCGGCGGGGGTGCGGGGGGCTTGAATGATTTTCTGCTCAGACGCTTATAGAATTATAATTACATTACACAATGAAATTAAAGTCATGATCGTTATAGAGCCGTAGTGAGTTAAAACGTATCACTATGGAGCTGACGCAGTTTTCTGTGTGTATGGCTTTAGAACAGTCCGTCCGAAACTATGTTACAGACAAAATTTTAAGTATGAAAGACATGGAAAGCAAAAATGGTGTATTTTCTAAAGGGTCATATTCTCTACATAACATCAAAAATTGTCCGGTAAATGTCCCGCAAAATTTAAGTGCATGTACAGAAATCGTATTTCGAGAAAACAAACCTGCATAAATCCCTAAGCTCCTTTCTCACTAATTATCCGCTTAAAAGTGACAACAGTAACGCTGTGATCGCGACGGGGTATTTTTTACCTGAGGCGCTTGGCATGCGCATTGTAAACGCGAGATTATCTCTTGTTGCCATTCTGTGTATTGTATTAATACGTTAATTGCAGAGTGGTAAAAGATATTGTATCATAGCTCGGTGTTTTTTCTTGACAAATTTGGTGCAGACAATTCCTATACTCTTGAGTACGGGTGTGGTAACTAAAAGTGTGCAGGTATTTAATACCCGCACGCTAGTTTCCGCACTGTTAGATAGGAAAGTATGCCAGAGTGTCTGGAACAGTAGACAGCAAGGTGTATTTTATTGATTTTCTGCTCTAGCATTGGTTTATTTTACCTGGGCTTTACACATTTGTAAAGCAAGGATTTTAAGTACTTACTGAACTGCTGTATATGGCAATGTGGACCGCCTAAAACTTCCATATATGGATGGCTATGATACAAAACAGAAAGAACATTAAAACTCTCGGGTAAACAATTTATACATTAGAGGATAATTATTTTCTTATGTTCAGGTCAAAAAATTTTCACCAACAGAATACCATAAAATTTCGTAAGCATACAAATAATTAATATGATAGTTGACAAGTTAAATCACATTTCATTTCATTTACGATTATCCATAAATAATTGATTGCGTAACTACATTTTAAATAAATAAACTTGCTGGATACGACAATAGACAATACACAAACTTATTTCCGTTGATTTCTGCCGAACTATAACGGGTTAATTACACCTGTTATGACATGCCTAGAGGTGTGACTTACTTTTTGTCTTTTGAACCTGATTGGCTGAAATAGACAACTTTATAAGTAGGGGAGTGGCATGATATATCGGGTCAATCGTAAGTATAGCTATTGTGCGTAAGTATTTACCTCGCAGTCATTGATCTTAGCCATTATTTTGCCGGCGTTTTCGTTGGTTTACGCAATATTTGTACCTGTATTACTAAAATAGATACTAGTATAGTTAGTTAACCGATGAAGTGGTAAAGTGTCAGACTTCCACGCATGTTATCTCGGGTTCGAAGTCAACTCAAATACATTTTAAAAACTGTAATGTGATGTTATCAATACTGCTTTTACCCTTACATTATTTTATGTAACATATTTCACAAATTTTAACGATTTCTCTTGTAGTATTTATTTTCTGGGAAAGCTGGTGACCAGTAATTTGTCTTTTTATTTAAGACAGTAAAGACGCTTTTTAATCGACATTGTCTATAACGGTTAACTTGATTACAAGCGTATTTAACTCAATAAATTAAGTATAAAGTTGATCGGAAATTATATGAGAAATTTCGTGTCTATTAAGTTTACAGATAACGTTTGAAAAAAAGCAAGATTTAATGCTTGTTTAAAAGTTGCAATTATGTATATGTACATACGTAAAATTTAGTAGCCAGAGATCAGTTATTTTGCTAATGTGTTTATATGCGTTTACTTGGATATATTCAATATTGTCTGAAATTGTATTTATATGTGTAATCTTCATGTATATATATATGGAGGATATTATATAAATGATACGGTAAGACGTAAGTCTCGAATCCATTATCAAGGCAGGTAAAGATTTTGACCATACAGCTACCTGCACATGCAATATGATGTAAGTTCTATCGCTGTATTACGGAATACGGTTAATGCCACATCAAAGGGCGACACACTGCAATCAACGCGACACACGAAACGACATTTGAGTGTGTGTTGGCATTAACCGCGACACACGACAATGTACAACGACACACAGCATTAACCACGACACACGACATTCAATGCGACACACGACAACGGGATTCAAGATTGAAGATTCAAAGTTTAACGGGCAATGACACTTGACAGGAACTGTCACATGTCGAGGTAATTTAGGTTAGATTTTGTGAATATATTCCTTTTTTTTAAATCAAAAATCGGCCATTTTCAAGTATTTTAAGGTATCTTAATAAAAGTTACATGCATTTGTAGAACTACTATAGAACTATTTCAAAAAAAGTATAGCGCAATGCTCCAACGCAACACTAAAGGTCGTTCGGGCTCGAACATGGGTGCCATGATGTAAAAAAGAAAAAATGCACGAAAATACACATTATTTTTCCTACAAAAAAGGATTTTACATCAACTTAGGCTCTAAAGCAACACACGTTGGTGAATATCAATGATTTCTATGGAAATAAATAGCTTAGGTAAGTTTTGTCCGTCTGTACGATCTGCAGACTTGCTATAGGGACTGTATAATGCTAATCTGTTTTCTAAAAATATTAATTTCATTTTATAGTAAAAAGCGTTAAAAGTAAGGTATCAAACTGACAATTCTTTTAATAAGTAGTTGAAATATTGTCTAATCGAATATGAAAAAGAATTTTCTTCTCCGACGGACATGCCATCGGGAACATTTGATGAACTTTGCCATTTTTGGCTTAAATATTAGCCGTAAAATGAGGAAAAGTGTTTATAAAATATTTATTTACGGGTAAATTACTGCAAATATATAGTTTATCGCTTATTAACACCTTTTTAATTTGGGACTAGGGGTGATCATGTAATTTATTACAAATATAATTATCATGTTGGTGATAGCAGCGGAAGCACTGCGTCTATGTTAACAGCCAAATTCCCGAATATTTTTGATTAAATACAAATTTTGTCAGATACAGTCAGTATGAAAATAGAAATATTTTATTGAAAAATGCCTACTCTCTACGTTATTTGTATACAATCACACGGCAATATTTAAATGTATAATTATGTTTATATTGTTTGAAAAAAAACAACAACACAGTTTACGTCAATAATTTGTCTGTCCGTCCGTCTGTATTTATTAGCGTTAAGTTCAGAAAAATGTGGTTTAATATATTCGTAGAGCTAATCTCAAGCAGTTATAGCACACGTTAAAAGAAAAGAATAATCTGTAATCCCTTATACTTTTGATGATAATATTAATGATAACAACAATAATAATTATGAATAAACGCGATATTTTCTTTCCACATTATAAAAGGAAAAAGTGATTGAGCTGTTAAAGAGTAATATGTAAATAGAACAAGTATTAAAGAATCAATCATGTAACATTCGTATCAACCTGTGTTTCGAAAATGTCGGCGCAACAGCATCATTTCACTTGAAATAAATCAATTTTTGTAGATTTCTTTTCTAGGATAAGATAACCCTTGTTTTAACATCTAACATCTGTTAATTACATACCTATTTAGTTCTTAATCAGTGGCTGGCTCGAGGGCAAATAGGTCACACTTCCATGTCTGGTGTTGGCTATATACCAATAAAAATGTTCTTTTTTTCATATAAAATTCTGCTACATCAAAACAATTTTGATACAGTTTTTAGATTTTAACTCTGTCGTAGACCTATTTTTCCACAAAAATCCATACATTTGCTTCAACAAAACAGAAAAAAGGGGTGTTGAATAGTATGCAGTAAAATGCAAGTTTAATGAAGTCAGGTACCCTCATATCGCCGCATTTCAGAAAGCGGTCCGCAGAATAAACACCCTACTTTCGTTTATAGGCATACAGACACTAAATAGAAAAATGGCGTGAATAAAAAATGGTAATTTTGGCACCCGTCAATATTTGTTATAAAGAGAACATCGTGACTTTGGATGTCTGTAAATTAAGGTGAGAGATAATGATTATTAATTCTTTAGAAAATTTATACAGTCGATAAATGTAAAATTCTGATGTCAGTTGGAAAACTAACTGCTGGTAGCTTTGTATGATCAATGAGACACCATTTCGCGGAAAAATTCAATTCACGGAAGGGTTCTGTGCTTGTTGATTGGTACACAGGAACATTTTCGTTATTTTCCGAAAAAACGAGCTGGATGGGCCCCCATTCCGTTTATGTCCTGACGTTCAGTAAGGACTATTAAATTAAGAAATGCAATAAAATTGGACAGTGTTCTTGCAGCGGGATCATTGTAGACTGTTCAAAAGGTGCAAAATTGATGATTTTGGCACGCTGTTTTTCATGGATGATGTAAACCTTTCGCTTTGATAACTTTCTTTATTCTTGTATGAGAATCCTGATCTTGCCATTAATTAAAAGCACAAAACATGCACGCAATTTATGAAATAGCCACCCAAATTTTGCTCATAGGGAAAGTGCAATATTGCGACTCGCTACATGTAAGACTGTCCGTGCCCAAAATTTTCGCATCTAAGTGTACCTTGCTACCTAATGGCGGATGCAAATAGTCCTCATGTTTGTGCTCTGTAGAGCTATTTTTCCTATTCTGTTTGCATTTTTTGGAGTAAAATCACGTGACAGATCTATGCTTGACATGTAGGTAGCATTTCGATAATGAAATAACAACATGACAAAATGTTTCATGGAAACTTAAATTATACACTATCAGTATAATTTGGGGTATCTTTTTTTCAGCTACTAGTAATTTTTCAGTTGGTGTGCTTGACTGATATTATTTTTCTTACATCAAACATGACCCCACTTTTTTATTTAGCACTGATAATATTCTACAAGAAAATGTAGGTTGCAGACATTTAAAATGGGTCCTGATTTGTGCTGAGTGCTGAGTATCTTATTTTATGTAAAATACATTGCACGAGTGAAATAATGCTCATTTAGCCCTTGTTTTACGTGCAAATGTGCGAAAAATGCTTGTGAAGTTTAAAGGTCCTGGGTGTAAAGTGCTTTCATGCAAAACGTTAACGTTGTGACGAACGAACGAACGAACGAACGAACGAACGAACTAACGAACGAACGAACGGACGGACAGTTGAAAACTAATATGTCTCCCTTCGGGGGCATAAAAAGAAAGAAACTTGAATATTTTTTTCTGATATATATCTCTTCATAAAATTGATTGAGCCTGTTCATGGACGGTAGTGGAGATGGATGCTACTATCCACGCCGTCTAGTTAAACTCACTCATACACTATCACTTCGTAATATGACGCGAAATATGGCGTCACAAATGCTGACTTGTAGCTTTTCTCTCTTAGTTTAAACATATTTATTCCCAAATAGTAAACATATACATTGATACATAGTCATACAGTGAATATTTTGTAACTTAGGAAAGGATAAGAAAACATGAAGGCGATCTACTACCTGCATAATATCTTTACCCGCTAGGTAGGGAATAACCAGTCTACTTTCTAACGTGACTATTCCTTTCATTTTTATTTCAGTCTGATAGTCCAACTAGTAACGTAATTATAACCTTCGTTTTATTTCAGTCTGAAATTATGTCCAGCTCTAGGCGGACCGGTGGTCTAGCGGTAACACGCTTGACTGTCAATCAAGAGGTCCAGGGTTCGAGTTCCACTCCAGGCCTTGGAAGCTTTTGAGATGCTCTGAAGTGTCTCCCACCTAACTAAGAGGCTTGTACTGGTTCTTCCCGGGAGAGACGGCTTTGCGTGAATCAGTGTTATACACTGGACACCTTAAATAGCAGAATTTCTAATCGCAAAGAGATAGGTTAAGTTAGCCGGACATACCTTATCTAAATATGTTCTCTCTAACACTTCTGGGGCTTTATCTCATTCTGTCCATGTGGTCAGGCCGCTCAGAGTCTGAAGTAGAGGATGAATTTCGCGCCCTGTGTGGCTGCATTTCTATATGTAAAGCGCATTTGAACGTGTTTACAATAATAATAATAACAATGATAATAATAATAATAATGATAATAACCCGGCCATATCTAAAATCTGATTAATCATTAGTGATTAAAATTGAGGAGCTCTATCTTTCCGCATACCCGCCCGTTTAGCTTAGTCAGTAGGGAGAGCTTCGGTCTACGAATCGCGGGATCGTAGGTTCGATCCTCGGGCTGGGCGAATGTTCTCCGTGACGATTTGATAAAAGAAGTTGTATCTGAAATCATTAGTCCTCCACCTCTTTTTCATGTGGGGAAGTTGGCAGGTACTTGCGGAGAACAGGTTTGTACCCAACACTGGCTAGGTTAACTGCCAGCCGTTACATGATTGAAATACTGTTGAAAACCGCGTTAAACCCAAAACAAACAAATCTATCTTTCCGCAAAATAGTTTCTGTGTTTAAATATTGTCATTTCATGCACTTAAAATTCGCCTGCCTGACATGTTTTGATTCCCAATAAATGCTAGCTATCTGACACCGGTGCGTATCTCTGAATTAAGTGTGTGTTCAGGTTTAACGTCTTTTTCAAAAGATTTACAGTTATATAAACTACGGTGTCTACTTGTAGCAGTGAGCACAATGCCCAACTTTAGTGCTGTCTAACTATTACGCCTTAGAATGTGATATGATACCCCACCCAGTAACATTATACTGACATCGGGCTGACAAGTCCTAGGACTACCGTCTTGAGCGCCAAGAGAGGAAGCTTCTAGTACCATTTGTGCGTCTTTGGTATGACGCGACCGGGCATCGAACCTATAACCGGTTTCGCTGGTGTGTGACTTTCTACGGGGTTTGCAAAATGCTCATTTTTGTAACATAGCATAGGTTGCATAAACCTATGTACAAGGGAAAATCTGATACACATTCTTCCTATTCGTCATTAAAAATCGCTGTATTCACAATTATGTCTAGAATGCGTAAGTACCTCAATGCAGATCAAGAATATATAAAAAAAAACTTTAAAGCGCTAAACATTTTTGTTCGGATATTTTTTTCTATTTTTGCGCGGCTAAGATTATACAAGCCTGCTAAAATTCTCGAGTCATATATAACATAAAAGATTAAGATACTGTGATAATAACTAATATCGTATTTCATATTAAACGAAAGAAACTTACTTTTTATATGTGTAATTCGAGAAATATATGTATTGTTCTAAACAGAAAAATATATGTCATATGATCACCGTTATATAATATTACAATTACATTTCTTCAATTTTTATTCATTAAAACAAGGAAGTAAAACACTACTCCTTGCCACTGAAAATTAACATTAGCATTTATCCCAACAATGGCGAGATAATCTTTGTAGCAAGATTCTGTGCTTGTCGATTTAAATGTGCCAACATAGGAAATATAAAATCTTCTCTGTTCCTCTTGTATTGTATTTCATAATCACTAAAATTATCAAACTTCCTTTGAAAATAACTTAATTGCCAAGGCAAATTAAAATAAACAACTGAGTTATCCATATGAAACAATATATTTCTACCAATGCATTCGTTTGGACATAGTTAAATCACCTTTTTATGAAAAATTAAACAAAAATGTAGCAGTGTGCACAACGCCCAACTTCATAGTGCTGCCTCACTAGAATATCACTCCGTAAAAACGTGATATGTTAACTCACCTAGTAACATTATACTGACACCGGACTGACAAGTCCTAAGACTACCGTCTTGAGCGCCAAGTGAGGAGGCTTCTAACAACATTTTTACGTCTTTGGTATGACGCGACTGGGCATCGAACCTATAACCGGTTCCGCTGGTGTGTGACTTTCTACGGGTTTTGCAAAATGCTTATTTTTGTCACACAGCATATGTTGCACAAACCTATGTGCAAGGGAAAATCTGATACACATTTTGTCTATTCGTCATTAAAATCGCTGTATGATATCTTGAATGCTTAAGTACCTCAATGCAGATCAAGTATATAAAAAAACCTTTAAAGCGCTAAACAGTTTTGTTCGGATATTTTTTTTTCTATTTTTGCGCGGCTAAGATTATCCAAGCCTGCTAAAATTCTCGAGTCATATATAACATCAAAGATGAAGATACTATGATGATAACTAATATTGTATTTCATAAACGAAAGAAACTTACTTATTTGATGAATAGATATGTTCTGTAATTTAAGTAATATTTGTATTTTTCTAAATAGAAAAAATATATGGCACACGATGACTGTTATGTAATATTAGAAATATATTTCATACATTTTCATTCATTAAAACAAGGATGTAAAAAACTCCTTGTTGCCGCTGAAAATCAACCAGCATTTATCCCAGTAATGGTGAAACAATCTATGTAGCAAGATTCTGTGCTTGCTGATTTAAATGTGCCAACACAAGAAATCTAAAATCTTCTCTTTTCCTGCCAGTATTGTATTTCATAATCACTAAAATTATCAAACTTCCTTTAAAATATTTGAAAAAATAAATTAATTGCCATGGCAAAATGTTGCCATGGCAAACCTTCCATAGTAAAATCTTGCCATGGCAAAGTTGCCATGGCAGAAACTTGCCATGGCAAAATTGCCATGGCAGAACCTTGCCATGGCAAAATTGCCACGGCAGAATCTTGCCATGGCAAAATAAAAAAACTGAGTTATCAATATGAAACAACATATTTCTACCAATACATTCCTTTGGAAATAGTTAAAATAACTTTTTAAGAAAAATTAAAAAAAATTGCCATGGCAATTTTGCCATGGCAAAATCACGAATTTTCTTGCCATGGCAAAATTATTTTGCCATGGCAACACATTTTGCCATGGCAAAAGACCGATTTGCCATTGCAAAACCGCTTTTGCCATGGCAAATGTAATTTTCTCGTACTGATTTACAAAAAACTAGTAATGATATCATATCAAAACATACTAACTTTAAAATAGGTGGGTTAATGTAACAATTTAAGGCAATTTTCATTTTTGTAAAGCGCGTATAAATATGGGCTGAATTTGGCAAATACCGGCGTGGCAAAAAGAAACCGGCGGCTATTTTATTTACTTCTCACTGTATAATTTACGTTCAAGCTGGAAAATAGCTTTCTTTTATTCAAGGAAGAGTTTTGGTTCATGTACATTTCATTTTATTTTTTCCAAAAAAAAGAAGAGTTATATTTCATGCACATTTCAGTTTATTTCATTTTCTTCTTTCATGGTACCAAAGACATGGAATTCACTTCATTGGGTAGAACGTTATTGTCTTAAACTATAAAATGTTAAAAAGTATGAAAAGTATTTTCGATAAAATGAGTTTATTTTATGCAAAATAATAGCAAAGCTACGATTCTTCTTACTGCACCTCGGAGGAGTCAAAGTGATAGATCAGTTAAAAGATTACATATGTGGCATTTATAATATTGAAAAAGGAGGATAATTTTGATAAAACGGAAGTCAGAGTTATATGGCCTGATACGTGAACCAAAACATTTTCTGCACGTTTCGGAAGGATATACAGTCAAACTTGCTTGATACGAACTCATCCGGACCTAATAAATATGTTCGTATCAAACGAAATTCGTATTAATGAATGTATGACCAGATAATTTGTCCGAGGAATTTGGGAAGTATCACCGGTATCATCGGTGAATAAATTCCAATATTATGATACATGAAAGTAGTTAATAGTTTTAAACTGATTAAGTTAATTAATTCAGATAACATTGAAATTACTCAAGAAAAGTCATACTTAAACAGGTAAAACTGTATTAATTTAAATTTTAATGTGCGGTCGAGGTCAAGAGCGCCAAATTATATCCACCGCCAACGTTAAAGCTTGTACTATATAACAAGCATTCTAAGAGGTATAAAAGTTTGTATATATTGGAAGACACAGCCTACCTGTATCGACACTAGAACGTCAATAATGTGTATAAAATTATTAACACCTCTTACAAATCTTGACCTGTTAACTGATTAAATTATTTTATATTGACATGATACACAAATGACCGAGTGTTTGTTTGTGAATAGGTGTGAACTACTCCATTGTCCAATTACCAAGCGGCACAAGTTTGACCATATTATTATTTTCATCACATTTTATAACGGCCCCGACTTCTAAAATTAATTCGTATCAAAAGATGGAAAAGTACAATATTTAAGCTTATTGGGACTTCCAAAATGTGTTCGTATCTACCGATTATTCGTATCAAGCGAGTCCGCTATTACCGAAATAATTTTACAAAGAAAATAGAAGGACTCGGCAGGGGAATTCGGACTTTGTTCGTTTAATCCGAAAATTCGTATCAAGCGAGTTCGTATTAAGTGGACCCGACTGTATATATATATATATATATATATATATATATATATATATATATATATATATATATATATATATTAGAGATAGTACCTAAGTTTTTCAAATCATAGGTACATATGTGTGAAGTTAAAAAGCTTTGAAATGAAGACAAATGTACATATATTTCTCAAAACTAGATAATATTGACAATATTTGAACCAGAAGCGTAGAGTTATGAGCATTTAATATTTTCATGTAAAAGAAAATTTTGTGATCAAGGAAATGTAACTCCTCTTGGACCTGGAGAGCAGAAACATCAAAGGGACATAATATAGCAAATATTTTCTACTTGGGTGCATTTGATTTAACATTCAACTATGATCTGGATTTCTAAATAATGATCCATGATACTGTGTGCTAAAAATATAGAACAACTGGAATAGTCCTTTAACAGCAAAAAGATGCTGTAGCAAAATAAAAATTGTGATGCTTTAACTGGGACTCGAACTTTAAACATGTTAAATATGTAGCTACCTTTACTGCACCACCCGCTTGTTGAAATATGACGAACCTAATAACCTTAATAACAAATTGTTTAGTTGAATAGAAAATGGTAGAGATGAGCATCTTGTGTTTTCTTACAAATGGACAATATATAACAACACACAAATGTATTATTTCCTTGTTTAATTGGCATCACAGGCACGCCCTTTTACAGTATATTATTTGCCTAGGTTGTTGCCTTACGTTATATTGGTAGGTCTTCAAATTAAATTCAATTTGGTAAAAGAAAGTCTTATACCTTTATTGACAATAGGACGAATATGATTTTATCAAGTTAGTTTATTTTTTTAAGATTATTTTATTTTCGCTTTAATTGTAACGTAAATGTTAAAGCAGCATTCCTCCAGATCGTTCGACATCAACAAAAATATTTTTTAGATATCTTGAAATAAATGCTATATTTCTTAAGAAGGCTTTCAAACTTAATTACTGACAAACTTTATGTTACGGAAACACATGAAATTTTTGCTGTTTTTACTACTTTTTACGATGAAAATCGAAATGGTTTTGTCACGCTTTTACTCCAGGTAAACTGTCTCCATTATAAATATCTATATTTTGAAGTCATTATTCACTACTTCAGCTATAGCGCTATTGGTTAAAACGACGGGAAAATGTCTTTATTGCCGCGGCGGTCCGGGGTTCGATTCCCGACGCGGTCATCTTTTTTTCTTGATTTGGAACTTCTAAAATATGTTAGAAACAAAAATGCATATTCTAATGTTCATAATATGACCAAACTTCAATTTGAAAGAAAGATTATTTTCTAGCATAATCTGGAGGCATGCTGCTTTAAGAACTATTTCAAAGACAGTATCTAACTGATGTGCCGTGTACGGCCGGGTATTATTTCTGTGTCTTTGATGTAAAGAAGAACAAGCTTTTTCGGATATGGATTATGATTTTCACAACAAAATAACGGCAAAAAGTATCTCCAAATTTTTACACTATCCAAGTCAATTAAGACTAGAAACCAACTGTAACGAACGATGCACTGTTTTGCTATACAGTCAAACCTGTGTTAAAGACCACCTCTGAACAGAGACCACCTGAATCTAAAGACCACATGTTTTGTTTCCCATTTTAACATTTACAGTGTATTTTAACCTGTGAATAAAGACCACCTTCCAATAAAGACCAAATTTTGGCTCTCCCAAGGGTGGTCTTTATAGATAGATTTGACTGTACTTCAAAAGTTACAATTACTGAGCTCATTTCCATACACATCTATCATGGCTGCTTGATCTGGAATTCTTTTTTTTTATTCCTTCCGAACAGAAAGGTGGTCCTGTAAAACCGACAAAGCAACTGTAAAAAACATAAGAAATGACATAAAATGTACAAAATGTCAATAAATACATTTGAAATGTAACCAGTCAAAATAGGTATGGCTTGAAATGTTCTTGTACTGTGCAATAACCGGGATATGTACTGTTTAGCGTATATTTCGTATAATTTCTTCAAGTTGATGGCGACTGGAGTAACTGGATGGACTGGGACCCTTGTTCTGTGACCTGCACAAATGATACGTGGACAAGGTCAAGGTCAAGATCATGCAATAACCCATTCCCTAGCAATGGGGGAGCACCATGCCCAGGCCAGTCTACCGAACATGAAGAATACAACGAAGGGGGTTGTTATGAGGGTAAGTCCACTTTGCTTAATATTCAGCTAGATTTAAATTTGACAAAAACAGAAAAAACTAGCCGTTTGCCTCATTACAGTAAGAAAGATAACTGATGTTTCTCGACTTGTGTATACAATCATTATTTGTAACGATGTTGCTCATTGCAGACCTATAGCAGTCTTCTGGCCATGTCCGGAAGTGATTATCAGTCGGAGCGCACAGCAAAAATATGGAAATTATTTCATGTCAGCACGCATTCAGTGTATAATATAGTGACCAAAACTATGTTCAGGGTGAACTACTAGTATATATATATAGTATGACCTGGAATCAATGGTCAATTCCCCTCCGTCGACTTTTATACTTAAACATCTCCTTCTCTTAACTTAACGGTCAGAATTACACCAAACTTGGTCAGTAGCATTCTGGCATAGACGTCTTTCAAGTTTGTTCAAATGGTTTAGCTTGGCTCTTTTAGAGGCCACCACTGCTAAAAACAGAAAAAAGCTTTAAACGACTTCTTCTCATAAACTACTTCATAAAATTTGGTCTGTAGCATCCTTGTAAGGTCCTCTTTTAATTCAATTTGAATTGTTTAGCTTGGTTCTTTTAGGGCCGCCATTAAAAGCGTTAAAATTGTAAAGCCTTAAAACACCTTCTTCATGAACTTTTTCCATGGATCTTCACCAAACATGGTCGGAAGTAGCCTTGTAAGGTCCTCTCTCAGCTTTTACAAATGGTTTGACAGCAGAGCTAAAAATAGAAAAAAAACATATAAACAAATACCTTTCATGAACTGATGGATGGATCTTTCATCAAACTTAGTCTGAAGCTAATTATCAGGTCTTTTCTCAAACTGGTTCAAATGGAGGTCGCCGGAGCTAAATTTACATGACTTCTTTCATGAATTGCTTGACAGATCTTCATCAGACTTGATTTGTAGCATCATTACAAGGTCCTCTACCAACTATATTCCACTGGGGGCACTTAGTCGTTTGTAGGGGCAGCAAGAGCTAGAAAAAGAAACGCCCTTAAATGACTTCTTCTATTGAAGCGCAGGATGAATCTTTATCAAATTTGATTTGTAGTATCAACCAATTTTTTTCAGTTGATAGCACTTGGCCTCTTTTAGGGACCGCCATAGCTAAAATAAAACTACTTTTAAACAACTTCTTCACATGAACCATTGGAAAGATCTTTGGTTTGTAGTATCACTGCAAGCTTTCCTGCCAATTTTATTCAAATGGCAGTGCTTTGTCCCATGTAGGGGCCACTAAATATAAATACCTTTAAATGATTTCTTCTTGTGAACACTCTAGAGGTCACATTTTATGTCCAGTTGTCATGAAACTTGGTCAAGATGTTTGCCTTGATGATTTTTTGGATAATTTTGATACCGGGTAATCTGGGGGTCAAAAACTAGGTCACCCTCTCAAATCAAAGAAAACCTTGTGAACACGCTACAGGTCACATTTTCAGTCCAATTGTTGTGAAAAAATGTCATAATGTATACATTGATAATTTCTCAGCCGAGTTCAAAACTGGGTCATCTAGGATGAAAAACTAGTTCACCCAATAAATCAAAGGAAAACCTTGTGTACACTATAGAAGCCACATTTTAGGTCCAATCATCATGGGATCTTGTTAGAATGTTTGTCTTAAGGATATCTTGGTCAGTTTCGAAAATGGATTTTTTGGTGTAAAAAAACTGGGTCACCCTGACAAAAACCTTGTGAATACTATAGTGGCCACATTTTGAGTTCAGCCGTCATGAAACTTGATCATAATGTTTGCCTTGATGATTCTTGGTCGAGTTTGAAACTGGGTCGATACTCTCCACTTTATCTAGGAAGCAGTTATTAAAATTTTTAACATTCTCGGGTGAGCGATGTAGGGCCACGTTGGCCCTCTTGTTTTTGAAATCTGAAACTGTTCGTACGTTACAGGAGTGAATTGAAATGGTTCTTTCACTTTTGAATGCTTGTTCAGAATTAATTTCTTTCACGTTATTGGTAAAATTGTGTATTTTAATAAAATTATCTTCACGTGGTCTACTTATCAGAAAGTTTTTAAGTTTATAGTGAAACAAACAAACAAAACGAATATTAATAATTCCAGAGAAAGATTACTTTATTGGTGCAGACACACTGACATGGCATTCCGCTAAGGTGAGTACGTTTGTTTTCTCTAGAAGCGCAAGGATATTAAGAAAAGTCAAAGCTTTAAAAATATAGCTGTAAAACTAAAACTTGCTGTAATAGTTTTTATGCTGACCGGCAACACCTTCAGAAGGTGTGTACTAGAAGACGTAGAAAAATCCGTAACTCGCTGTACAATTTTAAATCAGTTAAACAATCGCGCCACTAAACGCTCTTTCAAATTGCACAGTAAAGTACTATCGCACT
Organism: Mercenaria mercenaria; assembly: GCF_021730395.1. Lineage (NCBI taxonomy): Eukaryota > Metazoa > Mollusca > Bivalvia > Venerida > Veneridae > Mercenaria > Mercenaria mercenaria. The sequence continues at coordinate 35,463,016 of NC_069379.1, forward strand.
AACTTTGAACTGTTGTCGAGTACCCCTTTAGAAGGCGTTTATTTTTTCAATGCATTTGACTTATTATACAGATGAAATTACAAATATTGTTGCCATGTTAGGGATTTGTCAAGCTATGTCAAATGGCAAGATAATGTACTGACATATTAATGAATCGCGATAATTTCATTTTAACGGTACTCGGTAAAATCCAAAAACAGGTAAAGCAGGTATGTTATCCGATAAGTGGTGTTAATTTGTATATTGCAGTATTCTTAACTCTAAATACGATCCTTTATTCCAAAACAGATTTGTAGTCTAGTGGATAGTGTGTCGGATATATATTCTTTTTATGTTTGTATGGTGTAGGTTCGAGCCCTTCTATTTTTAAAATGATTTTTACTTATTCTATTTTGCAGGTTTTTGTTTATATCGTCTTTTGTATTTTTTCTTTCATTCTTTTTATTTATGTAATTGTTTAATTATTATTGCAATATATATAGATTCAATGTCTATTCTAATAAGAGATCCTCTGAAAAATGTCAATAAGTACTCAGTATAAGAGCACGAGAAGATCATGATATAAATAGTTTTACATGAATTCCTTCTCCAGGTAAAAACATGCTGGAAGAATAAAAAAAAGTAGCTCGTCCTGTATTCGAACCACCACCGCAAGCTTACAAATCATACGTGTTAACCACTAGACTACGCCGCAACTTGCATTGGTTTTGCGATATAAGATATTTGACATATAATGTGTCCACCTGATTCCCTATTTCATTGTTATGGGTTAATCCGGTATTAGTAAATAAAGGCAATAGTTATCGCGTTTTGTTAATAACTCTAAAATAAAGTCGCAAAATACATGTGTAACTGTGCGGTACTTGTTAGTAACCAGTTCTTATATACGCATTTTATTAAAAGTTTTTCAGACGAAAGAAAACACAGAATCAGGCCTCTGTATTTATAAAGTAAATTTATTTGGCTCTTCTACGCCAAAGTAAAAAAAAGTTCTTAAAGGCTCGGCAGAATATCCTCTTATATATTTTCAGTGGCTTAAATTAGACCACTACACTGTACGTTAATACTGTATTATCATGACATTGTATTAAAGTATTCGTAAACAACATTGATTACAGTTGGCTTGTGAAGCTATGTCTGCAAGACTGGTCATCATCGAAAGTCAACAAGAAATAGATTGTCTTCAAACTATGGTAAAAGGTATGTGTAAAATATTCTTAAATAACTGAAAATTAAAATGAAAAGGGGCGACTACGCTTACTTAAATTTATGGGTAAATATTAATGGATTTTAAGCACCTTTTTGTTTAAAAAAACAAACAAACAAAAAACAACAACAAAAAAAAAAAACAAAAAAAAAAAAAAAAACAGACAACGAGATAAATATATATATTTTCTTTTCTCGAAAGTATATCTGATGATTATATGTTAACGAATTATAAATATGCCTAAAATAAGTAATAATTATTATACATCTCAAAAATGAAGAAAAAAACAAGGGTAAAACGCCTACAAGGAAAAGGTTTCTGTGACACATAAACAACGTTGTTTAGGTCAGATATTTACGGAAGCTCCGAGATGACAAATGCTTTTAATCTCGTGACAACAAGACAATATTTTTGTGGAAATTAGGTAACATCGTTTGGTCATGTGATTCTTAATTCATGGTCATGAGATAGTATCTCGTTTACACGAGTTAGTATATCGTAATCACGCGGTAACTATACCGCGGGAGAGCGAGATTTTAACTGGAGGGAACGAGATCTTACCACCTGGCCATGCGTTAGGTATCATATGGACACTAAATGCAAAAGACACACTTGTCGCACTGGGGCTTAAGTGGCTACTTCATGTTGATTTTCATTTCATGTAGACTTCAGACACTGGATTGGCTTGAAATGTAACGCTGGTACAGAGTGCACATGGGTTGACGGCAGAAGCCTCGAAGAAGGGTTCAAAGTATTCATTATTATTAATTTTTCCGTCAGATGTAACACTGTTGATATTATTATTATTATTATACAAGATTTATATAGCGCCCTTTTCATGATCAATTTCACGTTCAAAGGCGCTTTACATAGTTCAAATGCAGCAACACAGGGCGCATAATTCATCCTCTACTAGTACAGACACAGAGCGATCTGACCAGAGGAACAGAGTGAGACAAAGCCCCCGTGACATAGAGATAAGAAATCAGATACAGGCTTGTCCGGCTAACTTAGCTTAGCTCGTTGCGAATAGACAGCCTGGTTCTTTAACGTGCCCAGTGTATAGCACTAATACACGAAAGGATTGCCTGGGTTCCTGACCAGTACACCTAGTTGGGTGTGAAACACTGAAAAGCGTTTCTGAAAATTCCCGAGTAGTTGCCGGGGATCAAACCCCCAACCTCAGGATTGGAAGGCCAGTGTGCAAACACACATCTTCGCAATCACACAAAATCTTTCAGTACTTAGCTTGCACACATGACTACCGAAGTCCAGTTAGATTTCAAAAATGAATTAATTACGATTGTGAAAAGGCTAACCCTTGTCAGTTTATATGTCATTGTAAAAAGGCGTTAATGATTTCCAGTTCGTTTGTTTTTGTTTATGAGTAAATTTCATGAAAAATCCGATTCTATATGAAATTGCCAACACTGGCGACAATTGTTCACGGCACAATATTTCTATTTGAACGATGCTATAACCTTCAAATATAAATTGTACGTGTGTTGTGTTTACACGAACGACTGAGAGTATGTTTTCTCTTTTATTCAAAGGCTTGGGCACCAGGGGAACCACGTGGCCATGACTGTGTAAGCATAGGTTATTATGGCAACAAATGGGACGATGTTATTTGCAGTTCGACTAAAAGATATATTTGTAAATTCATATAATTCAATAACAACCCAGCCTTTCTGAAAACATAATTAATATTTCAACATGGGATATTTAAAACCAGCATCAAGACGTCATGCATTGGACAAAATGAAACAACGTCTGAATGATATGAAAAGCAGGCTTATTTGATCTGGAGCTGTGGATGAAGGATAAACAATTCAATTCATGGTGTGTGTTTAAGAGACATATTCATTTGCAATGACCTTTTAGTTCAGTAGGTTTTTATTCAATTATACAAATGTTACGGATACAGGAATGTGCTCTGTGTTTAAATGTGACACAACTGTTTGATTAAAACGAAACAGAGGTAAAATGTTTATTAACAATTGCAAAGTAAATGTGTAACTCCTTTACAAATATGCTGTTTTGCTTAACTTTTTTTTTTGATGATTTTGTTCACTAGTAGCATTGTTTAACTTTATTCCATGTAAAGCCATCTATTTTTATTGAAAACAAAATATGTCAATATTAAGATGCAGTTTTGAGATAGTTATTTATTGTTCCTGGTGGTGTTACTGCTTTTAACACTACGCTATCTGGATATTATGCCTTCTAATCTGTTTCATGGGATCTTTAAAATTATTGATATGTATTTATAACACTTTAGGGTATCCGGTCAACAAATAAGCAAGTTTCATATAATAGTGTTATAAAAATATTTGAAATATTGATGCCAGGTAAGCTCACATAATTGTGGTTTCAACTGAAAGTGTATTGTCTGCTGAAAAAGAAAATGTAAATAGCAAGATAAAATATGTTATAAATTTTTGTTTGCTTTACACTTTTCAGTGTTACTTCAACAGACAGCCAGCTATTACAGTGTAAGACTTATCATTTCTCAGTCAAAAAACATGGCTGTAGTGATTCGTGTAATACTGTTATGGTAATCTTATTTACTAATTCTTGTTCAGCTGACACCGTT